>NC_133330.1:341703368-342003368 GCF_042186555.1 Aquarana catesbeiana
CGCGAACCCACATGCTGCATCCCAATAGACTTCAATGGGACTGCCTGCACAAGGAAAACACCTGTGCAGGTAACCATGACGGGCCCCACATTGGCCACGCATTCGTACACCACATGTGATTGTACAATCTCCTCTACCAACAAGAATGTTGTGCAGGAGCCCGCCTGATTGAATAGACTAGGTAGGTCCTGATATGACATTGTTTGATTAATCTAAAGTTGATTGTTATAGTCAGATTGTATCATGTATGGTGACCCCTGAAACACATGAGAAGGATTTGGGAAATTGGACCAATAAAGGTCAAAGTAGAAGTGGGGAGAGATGGATATTCTGCTGAGCAGAGAAATGGCCTCTGAAATCCTTCTATAAAGATCTGTATAACCTCCACTCCTTCTCTTTCAGGAATCAGGACACCCTTGCAACGAACTGTACGGGGACCGGGACAAATCCGGACAAGAGGGACCGGACCGTTCATCGGTGTCCTGAGGAGAAATAACTTCCTACCTGGCCTGTTCCTGAGAGCCATCGTTTTCCATATCATCCTCTGTCCTCAACAACAATTAATCTGATCTCCACAGCCTCCTACCACCCACAGCCTCCCCCTATCCTCCTGACCATCGTTCCTCATTGCTTCTCCTGACCTCCTGAACCATCACTCCTCACAGCCTCTCGTGACCTCCTGAACCATCACTCCTCACAGCCTCTCGTGACCTCCTGAACCATCACTCCTCACAGCCTCTCGTGACCTCCTGAACCATCACTCTTCACAGCCTCTCGTGACCTCCTGAACCATCACTCCTCACAGCCTCTCGTGACCTCCTGAACCATCACTCCTCACAGCCTCTCGTGACCTCCTGAACCATCACTCCTTCACAGCCTCTCGTGACCTCCTGAACCATCACTCCTCACAGCCTCTTGTGACCTCCTGAACCATCACTCCTCACAGCCTCTCATGACCTCCTGAACCATTGTTCCTCACAGCCTCTCATGACCTCCTGAACCATTGTTCCTCACAGTCTCTCCTGTCCTAATCAAGAGCCATCACCTTCCACGGTCCATCCAGAACCACCATCACTGGCTGGCTCCCCTTTTCTTAAGAGCCCACCACCTCTCACAGTCCCTTCAGAGCCATCACCCCAGAGCAGTCCCTTCAGAGCCATCACCCCAGAGTTCCTTCTGTAATCCAGAGCCATCACCTCCCACGATCCCTCCTGGGCCACCACCCCTCAGAGTCTCTGCTGAACTTTGGGCCCAGACTTTATGGTAGACGCCACCACTAGTCATGGCTCTATGCCTTACCCAGGTATTTAATAAAGACCGAACATTTCGCCCCAGGAAGAAATTTGAACCAGGAACTCAGCGCTTTGAACTGTATAAAAAGGCTCAGGCCTCCCTAAAGTCGGGCCTTGACCTGAGGACCGTGGTTCAGCTCCCCCCTGGAGAGAGCATCAACGACTGGATTGCTGTTCATGTGGTGGATTTTTTCAATAGGATAAACCTGATCTATGGGACCATGTCTGAGTTCTGCACTGAGCGGAGCTGCCCGGTCATGTCTGGGGGTCTCAGATACGAATACAGGTGGCAGGATGAGCACAAATTGAAGAAGCCCACAAAACTGTCAGCTCCTCTGTACATGAGCACACTGATGGAGTGGATCGAAACACTGATCAACAATGAAGACATATTTCCAACCAGAACAGGTAGGTGGTGATTGGGTGATGCAGAAATATATTGATGTACATACAGGGGGTCATTCCTGCAGACCATCTGTTTTATGGTGGAAACAGGTGTGTGCGCACTTCCACCTTCATGCATAAAAGGTCCACACTGTGCTTAGACTCTGGGGCTGCTGACACCTCTATAACACATGGATCACAGGAAGGGTGGTCAACAGCACTCAAAATAGCATCCAAAAATTATCTTCCTTTATTGAAAACGTATGTACAACGCGTTTCAGCCGTCAGGTTGATATGATTCATGATTAGGGCCTGAAGGGCGAAACGCGTTGTTATCCTGAGTGCCGACCATCCTTTCTCATGATCCATCTGCTATAAGGACTCTGGAAGTCACTTCTGTGCCGTCCCATATAAGCTCTACGTACACTGATACCCCCGACCCCGACCCCACAGAGTTTTTAGAATAATAATAATAATAATAATCACAAATCTTTATATACAAATGTTTTCCATGGACCAGAACCAGGGCCGGCCCTACCATGGGACTCGATGGAGTGATGGCTCCAGGCGGTACTTTCGTGGGGGGGCGGCAAATTGCTGCCCACCTGCCAGCGCCTCTGTGTCCAACTTTCTTCTCTTCCGCCCTGCGCCTGCCGCCCCCCTCCTTCCCGCATTATCTACTTTGAAGTCATTGGCAGCTATGACCAGTGTCCTAGCAACCAATGACGCTTGCCGATGCTCGTTATACCTCAGCTCCGCCCCCTAATTCCGGCTCCCTCAGTCCCTCTCTGCGTGCAGAGCAAAGCAGCGGCCACCCTGATCCCCTCGCCCCTGTCAATGGAGCGCTTCTTGCAGGAGCCCAGCAGAAGGAGCAGCCAGTGTACAAGGAGCAAGTGCAACCCACAGCTTACAGAACGGGACAGGAGGAGAGAGGTATTTACAGTCCATCACTGAGCACCACTGTCCCCCTGTCCATCCCTCTGTCCATCCCTCTGTCCATCCTACCGTCCCCCTGTTCATCCCTCTGGCCATCCCACTGTCCCCCTATACATCCCACTGTCCCCCTGTCCATCCCTCTGTCCATCCCACTGTCCCCTTATACATCTCACTGTCCCCCTGTCCATCCCTCTGTCCCTCCTAATGTCCCCTGTCCATCCCTCTGTCCATCCCACTGTCCCCCTGTCCATCCCTCTGTCCATCCTAATGTCCCTCTGTCCATCCCACTGTCCCCTTGTCTATCCCTCTGTCCCTCCTAATGTCCCCCTGTCCATCCCTCTGTCCATCCTAATGTCCCTCTGTCCATCCCACTGTCCCCCTGTCTATCCCTCTGTCCCTCCTAATGTCCCCCTGCCCATCCCTCTGTCCATCCTAATGTCCCTCTGTCCATCCCACAGTCCCTCTGTCCCTCCTAATGTCCCCCTGTCCATCCTACTGTCCCCCTGTCCATCCCACTGACCCTCTGTCCATCCCTCTGTCCATCCTACTGTCCCCCTGTCCATCCCACTGTACCCCTGTCCACCCCACTGTCCATCCTAATGTCCCTCTGTCCATCCCAATGTCCATCCTACTGTCCCTCTGTCCATCCCTCTGTCCCTCTGTTTATCCCACTGTCCCTCTGCCCATCCTACTGTCCCCCTGTCCATCCCACTGCCCCCCTGTCCATCCCACTGCCCCCCTGTCCACCCCACTGTACCCCCGTCCGTCCCACTGTCCCCCTGTCCGTCCCACTGTCCCCCTGTCCGTCCCACTGCCCCCCTGTCCACCCCACTATCCCCCTGTCCATCCCACTGTCCCTCTTTCCATCCCACTGTCCCTCTGTCTATCCCACTGTCCCCCTGTCCATCCCACTGTCCCTCTGTCCCTTTTTCCATCCCACTGTCCCTCTGTCTATCCCACTGTCCATCCCACTGACCCCCTGTCCATCCCACTGTCCCCTTGTCTATCCCTCTGTCCCTCCTAATGTCCCCCTGTCCATCCCTCTGTCCATCCTAATGTCCCTCTGTCCATCCCACTGTCCCCCTGTCTATCCCTCTGTCCCTCCTAATGTCCCCCTGCCCATCCCTCTGTCCATCCTAATGTCCCTCTGTCCATCCCACAGTCCCTCTGTCCCTCCTAATGTCCCCCTGTCCATCCTACTGTCCCCCTGTCCATCCCACTGACCCTCTGTCCATCCCTCTGTCCATCCTACTGTCCCCCTGTCCATCCCACTGTACCCCTGTCCACCCCACTGTCCATCCTAATGTCCCTCTGTCCATCCCAATGTCCATCCTACTGTCCCTCTGTCCATCCCTCTGTCCCTCTGTTTATCCCACTGTCCCTCTGCCCATCCTACTGTCCCCCTGTCCATCCCACTGCCCCCCTGTCCATCCCACTGCCCCCCTGTCCACCCCACTGTACCCCCGTCCGTCCCACTGTCCCCCTGTCCGTCCCACTGTCCCCCTGTCCGTCCCACTGCCCCCCTGTCCACCCCACTATCCCCCTGTCCATCCCACTGTCCCTCTTTCCATCCCACTGTCCCTCTGTCTATCCCACTGTCCCCCTGTCCATCCCACTGTCCCTCTGTCCCTTTTTCCATCCCACTGTCCCTCTGTCTATCCCACTGTCCATCCCACTGACCCCCTGTCCATCCCACTGTCCCCCTGTCCATCCCACTGTCCCTCTGTCCCTTTTTCCATCCCACTGTCCCTCTGTCCCTTTTTCCATCCCACTGTCCCTCTGTCTATCCCACTGTCCATCCCACTGTTCTCCTGTCCATCCCACTGTCCCCCTGTCCATCCCACTGTCCCTTTTTCCATCCCACTGTCCCCCCTGCCCACTGTCCCCCTGTCCGTCCCACTGTCCATCCCACTGTCCCACTGTCCATCCCACTGTCCATCCCACTGCCCCTGTGACTACTCTGCGGCCCCCCTAACCACTCTGCAGTGCCCCCCCCCGACAGGTCCTCCTAATACTCCTATATACATGTATAGAGCCATGACAGGTCCACTTTAGTTATCATGATATAAAATAATGTATGTGGGGGCATTTTGGTAGGCGTGACTTTTTTTTGGGGGGGCAGCATCTCATTCTTGGTACCAGGCAGCACAATGTCTTGGGCCGGCACTGGCCAGAACACAAAATTAGTAACAGCACAGAAAATACTGACCTGGCCAGATAGGGAGACCTCTCAGAGAACGTTTCCGCTGCTGCCAGAACGGTCATTGATCCCAATCTGCAAAAAGACTGGAATGATTTATGAAGATGAGCAAACAAAATCAACTTAACCAATCAGATCCCAAGTTTCTCCTCTCTCCATGCTGCGAAGAATCATAAAAGCCGGTATGAAAATCAGTGTGACCACAGGCCATTTTATACCACATCCTCCGATGCAAGCTTCTCATGAACAGGGAAGCCTCTGCTTTGCCCAGTAAAGGATGACGGCCCTAAAATAATTCAGATCTGCCCATAGAGTAGGAGGTTTTCTTTAATTCTGTCCTCCTCAGAAGCCACTCCTATCAGCCCCTGTAAGTGAGCAGAGGAAACCCCTTTAAAGTGGAGCTACACTGCATGTAAGCTCCACAAACCAAAAACACTAATATTCAAAGCAAACTCCCCGATCTATCCATGTCTCCACCGATCCAGGTCTCCACCCATCAGGTCTCTATCTCCATCCATGTCTCCACCCATCCAGGTCTCTATCTCCATCCATGTCTCCATCCATCCATGTCTCCATCCATCCATGTCTTTACCCATCCATGTTGCCACCCATCCATGTCTCCACCCATCCAAGTCTCTATCTCCATCCATGTCTCCATCTATCCATGTCTCCATCCATCCATGTCTCCATCCATCCATGTTTCCATCCATCCATGTTTCCATCCATCCATGTCTCCACCCATCCAAGTCTCTATCTCCATCCATGTCTCCATCTATCCATGTCTCCATCCATCCATGTCTCCATCCATCCATGTCTCCATCCATCCATGTCTCCACCCATTCATGTCTTTATCCATCCATGTCTCCACCTATTTATGTCTCTGTCTCCATCCATGTCTCTACCCATCCAGGTCTCCATCCATCCATGTCTCTGTCTCCATCCATGTCTCCTCCCATCCATGTCTTTACCCCATCCATGTCTCCACCCATCCAAGTCTCTGTCTCCATCCATGTCTCCACCCATCCATATCTCCATCTATCTATGTCTCCATCCATGTCTTTATCCATCCATTTCTCCATCCATTCATGTCTCCACCTATCTATGTCTCCGTCTCCATCCATGTCTCCACCCATCCATGTCTCCATCTCTATCCATGTCTCCGTCTCCATCCATGTCTCCATCCATCCATGTCTTCATCCATCCATGTCTCCTTCATCCATCCATCTATCCATGTCTCCACCCATCCATGTCTCTGTCTCCATCCATCCATGTCTTCATCCATTCATGTCTCCTTCATCCAACCATCTATCCATTCATCTATCCATGTCTCTATCCATGTCTTTACCCATCCATGTTGCCACCCATCCATGTCTCCACCCATCCAAGTCTCTGCCTCCATCCATGTCTCCATCTATCCATGTCTCCATCCATCCTTGTCTTTATCCATCCATGTCTCCATCCATGCATATCTCCACCCATTCATGTCTTTATCCATCCATGTCTCCACCCATCCATGTCTCCATCTCCATCCATGTCTCCATCCATCCATGTCTCCATCTCCATCCATGTCTCCATCCATTCATGTCTTCATCCATTCATGTCTCCTTCATCCATCCATCTATCCATTCATCTATCCATGTCTCCATCCATCCATGTCTTTACCCATCCATGTTGCCACCCATCCATGTCTCCACCCATCCAAGTCTCTGCCTCCATCCATGTCTCCATCTATCTATGTCTCCATCCATCCATGTCTTTATCCATCCATGTCTCCATCCATGCATGTCTCCACACATTCATGTCTTTATCCATCCATGTCTCCATCCATCCATGTCTCCACTTATCTATGTTTCTTTCTCCATCCATGTCTCCACCCATCCAGGTCTCCATCTATCCATGTCTCTGTCTCCACCCATCCATGTCTCCACCTATCCATGTCTCCACCCATCCATGTCTCCAACCATTCATGTCTCCACCCATCCATGTCTTTACCTATCCATGTTGCCACCCATCCATGTCTCCACCCATCCAAGTCTCTGTCTCCATCCATGTCTCCACCCATCCATGTTGCCACCCATCCATGTCTCCACCTATCTATGTCTCCGTCGCCATCCATGTTTCCACCCATCCATGTCTCCATGCATCCATTTCTTCATCCATCCATGTCTCCTTCATCCATCCATCTATCCATGTCTCCATCCATGCATATCTCCACCCATCCATGTCTCCGTCTCCATTCATCAATGTCTCTTTCATCTATCCATCCATCCATCCATGTCTCCACCCATCCATGTCTCCATTCATCCATCTGTGTCTCCACCCATCCATATCTCCATTCATCCATCCATGTCTCCACCCATCCATCCATGTCTCTGTCTCCATCCATGTCTCCACCCATCCATGTCTTCATCCATTCATGTCTCCTTCATCCATGTCTCCGTCCATCCATCCATGTCTTTATGCTTTATTCTGCTAAAACACCCCCTAGCGTTTCTAGCCGCAGCCATCTTGAGCAAGGGCAGATGATTCATGTAGCAATTACTTCCTGTAAACCATCTGCTCTTAGCTCAGGCATGCAGTCTGGAGGATGTGCTTATCTAAGAAAGCCCCTCCTCCCATGAAGATTCCTGGGGTGTATGCCATTATTTTGGCCTAGGCCAGAAATCCGGAAGACACTGAAAATATGTAAAAAAAAAAAAAAAAGTATAAAATTAGTAAATCTAATCCCCTTTCCTATCTATTACTAACATTAGCAGCATGAGGATTAATAATGGTCCATGTTGATTGAGAGAGTGAGATTCCACTTTAATACCGAAGTCTCCTTACCTCCATGTGAGAGCTCTGGACCAATCACCAGCCTTGTCAAGTGGGAGAAGGGGGAGTAAGTCACCTGGTACTGTGTATTTTTTCACTTTCTGTAGCTATGCAGAGAAGCATGCAAAAGGAGGAAAGATGAGAATGTTCTCTTCTGATGGGGAGGACACTGGCACAAGGAGGGGGGGGGGGGGAGAGACTCCTATTCTAAAGTTGGCCTTAGGCAGGTAGTTTATTATCCATCAGCTAGTGGATGGTGGAATCCTCCCCCCAGGCAATTGTATTCTGATGGGGGGACTCTCAGAATACACTGATTGGGGTCTGCAGACAAAGGTTTTCCAGCGTGTCCCTTCAAAAGAAGTTGAACAAATGAACAAGTTCTGTCGAGGAGGGACTAGCACACACAGATCGGAAAAATGGGACAATTCCTGCTGATCTCGTTCTGTCTATGACCTGTTTTACTTTATGTATCTGACCATTAAAGGGGCTGCAGCCCAACAATGCATTATATAAAGTGCCCATGGCACAGAAAAGGAATACAAGCAATAGATAAGTCAGAACAACCAATCAGAACCATCATATACTGGCCCTGATTGAAGGTTGACATTAAAGGGTAAAGGGGCCCTGTCCCTCGTGTGGTGCACTTTATAGAAGTGACTTTTGTGTTTTAGATCAGAGTGTATTGTGGACTCTGGTACATGAGGGAGGAAATCCCGTCCATCACCGTGGGGGGGGGGTCATCATCATCATCTTTGTCATCATCATTATCTTCATCAGTCTTTCTCCTCTACTGAGATAAACCCGAGCAGACATTGTGATATTGACAGTCGCTCAGCACCTTCCATAGGCAGACGGTCCTGTCTCCTCAGATGTACTCTGGGCTCCCGCTGGTCCATTATAAGTGGCTCCAATACAGCAACAAATCTTCATTGTTCTCACATGGAAAACATTTGTTATTTATTAGAATACAACATTTATGTAGCAGAAATTGTATTAATATTCCGATTGTATTAATAATGGGAAGACAATTATACAACTGCATCCAATTAATGGTTTTACAGCTTGGTGAATAACAAGTCCCATATATGGAATCCTAGACAATCCCCAAGAGGCGAGAACTTTCCATTTCTGGGCAGATTTCCTACAGCTTGTATGGAGAGCTCAGGCCATATTTTCCCCACAGATGTGCGATGGAGGCGCTCACAGTGTTCTGAGTAGTGTAACCCAATGTGAACCAGATGGGGTGATGGGACGGTGTAGAGGCTGCTACACACTGAACATGGTGGGGGTGATGGGACGGTGTAGGTGATGCTACACACTGAACATGGTGGGGGTGATGGGACGATGTAGGTGATGCTACACACTGAACATGGTGGGGGTGATGGGACGGTGTAGGTGATGCTACACACTGAACATGGTGGGGGTGATGGGACGGTGTAGGTGATGCTACACACTGAACATGGTGGGGGTGATGGGACGGTGTAGGTGATGCTACACACTGAACATGGTGGGGGTGATGGGACGGTGTAGGTGATGCTACACACTGAACATGGTGGGGGTGATGGGACGGTGTAGGTGATGCTACACACTGAACTGGCTGGCAGTCCCTGGAGCCTCCAATTAGCTGTCAGGTTGAAACATGACTGTGCACATTGCATTCTGCAGCAATTAATATTGACAGGACAACAATCAGTCTGTCCCTCGCATGCCAGGGTGCTAGGTGCTATCCTGGACTCTGAACTCTCTATTTCACATTCAATCACTGTCCAAATCCTGCCGCCTCAAACTCCGCAACATCTCCAAAATACACCCTTCCTAACCAATCATCTCTCACCTCGACTACTGTAACTCCCTCCTCATTAGCTTTACATGGGCTGCTCCCCCCTCTTCTTCAGTCCATCATGAATGCTGCTGCCAGACTCATCCACCAACTGTTCAGTATCCCCCCCCCTTACAAATCCCTCCACTGGCCTCCATTCAGTGTCCTTCACCCCTCTCTGCCAATCCCTCCACTGGCCTCCATTCAGTGTCCACCACCCCTCTCTGCCAATCCCTTCACTGGCCTCCATTCAGTGTCCTCCACCCCTCTCTGCCAATCCCTCCACTGGCCTCCATTCAGTGTCCTCCACCCCTCTCTGCCAATCCCTCCACTGCTCTCCATTCACTGTCTTTCACCCCTCTCTACCAATCCCTCCACTGGCCTCCATTCAGTGTCCTTCACCCCTCTCTGCCGATCCCTCCACTGGCCTCCATTCAGTGTACTCCACCCCTCTCTGCCGATCCCTCGACTGGCCTCCATTCAGTGTCCTCCACCATTCTATGCTGTTCCCTCAACTGGCCTCCACTCAGTGTCCTCCACCCCTCCTTACCAATCCCTCCACTGGCTTCCATTTAGTGTCCTTCACCCCTCTCTACCAATTCCTCCACTGGCCTCCACTCAGTGTCCTCCACCCCTCCTTACCAATCCCTCCACTGGCCTCCATTCAGTGTCCTCCACCACTCTCTGCTGGTCCCTCCAATGGCCTCAATTCAGTGTCCTCCACCCCTCTCTGTCAATCCCTCCACTGGCCTCCATTCAGTGTCCTCCACCCCTCTCTGTCAATCCCTCCACTGGCCTCCATTCAGTGTCCTCCACCCCTCTCTGTCAATCCCTCCACTGGCTTGTGCTCACCCAACAAATAAAATTCAAAATACTAACAACTCCCATGCTCGCCTCCAGGAATTCTCCAGAGCCTTTCCCATCCTCTGGAACTCCCTACCCCAATCTGTCTGACTATCTCCTACTCTATCCACTTTTTAGGTGATCCCTAAAAGGCCTATCCTGCCCCCACCTAACAACTATACTTGTACTTTCTCCTTCAGCTCATCTCCCACAGTTATTACCTTTTGGATCACCTCCACCTCCCTATTAGATTGTAAGCTCTCAGGTGAAAGGCTCTCCTAACCCTCTTGTATTGTGATTGTACTGTCTGCCTTCACTTTGTAAGCTGTTGGCGCTATATAAATCCTGTATAATAATAATAATACCGATAAAATGGGACTATCCTGCACAAGATATACTGTGTCTTTAAAAAGTATTCATACCCCTTGAAATGATCCACATTTTGTCATGTTACAACCAAAAATGTAAATGTATTTTATTGGGATTTTATGTGATAGACCAACACAAAGTGGCTCATAATTGTGAAGGGGAAGACAAAATGATAAATGTTTTTTAATTTTTTTTACAAATCAATATGTGAAAAGTGTGGGGGGGCATTTGTATTCAGCCCCCTTTACTCCAATACCCCTAACTAAAATCTAGTGGAACCAATTCCACCTGTGTGTAATGTAATCTCAGTATAAATACAGCTGTTCTGTGAAGTCCTCAGAGGTTTTTTTAGAGATTCTTTGTGAACAAACAGCATCATGAAGACCAAGGAACACGCCACATAGGTCAGGGATAAAGTTGTGGAGAAGTTTAAAGCAGGGTTAGGGCTCCTTCACACGGACGTCTCAGTGTACGGAGCCCGCTCTGCTCAGCGGGGGATCGATCCGTCGATCCCCGCTGAGCAGGCAGATGACAGGTCCGTCGCTGCACCTGTCAGAGCGCTGCTCTCCCCTATGGGGGGATCGGATGACGACGGTCCGTAGAGTCCGTCGTCACCCGATCCGATCCGCAGACAGATGGAAAAGTAGGTTTTTCCTCCGTCACACTTTTTCGGTTTCGGAGCAGGTCGGATGTCAGCGGACATGTCACCACTGACATCCGACACTCCATAGAGGTCTATGGAGCGTCCGTTTAGGTCCTCCTAAAAAACTGACAGGCAGACCTGAACGAATCATCCGTGTGAAAGAGGGAGTAGGTTATGAAAAAATATCCCAAGCTTTGAACATCTCACAGATGTGCAAACCTACCAAGACATGGCCGTCCACCTAAACTGACCGGCCGGGCAAGGAGAGCATTCATCAGAGAAGAGCCAAGAGGTCCATGGTAACTCTGGAGGAGCTGCAGAGATCCACAGCTCAGGTGGGAGAATCTGTCCACAGGACAACTATTAGTCGTGTTCTCCACAAATCTGCCCTTTATGGAAGAGTGACAAGAAGAAAGACATTGGTGAAAGAAAGTCATAAGAAGTCCTGTTTGTAGTTTGTGAGAAGTCATGTGGGGGACACAGCAAACATGTGGAAGAATGTGCTCTGGTCAGATGAGACCAAAATTCAACTTTATGGCCTAAAAGTAAAACGCTATGTGTGGGGGGGAAAACTAACACTGCACATCACCCTGAACACACCATCCCCACCGTGAAACATGGTGGTGGCAGCATCATGTGGTGGGGATGCTTTTCTTCAGCAGGGACAGGGAAGCTGGTCAGAGTTTATGGGAAGATGGATGGAGACAAATACAGGACAAGCTTAGAAGAAAACCTGTTATGCCGTGTACACACGGGTGGACTTTTCGACCGGACTGGTCCGACGGAACAAATCCATCAGACAATCCGACTGTGTGTGGGCTTCATCGGACCTTCAGCGGACTTTTTCTGTCGAAAATCTTTCTGCCGGAACTCCGCCGGACCCAGTTCCTATCGAGAAATCCGCTCGTCTGTATGCTAGTCCGATGGGCGAAAACCGACGCTAGGGCAGCTATTGGCTACTGGCTATCAACTTCCTTACTTTAGTCCGGTGTACGTCATCACGTACGAATCCGTCGGACTTTGGTGTGATCGTGTGTAGGCAAGTCCGTTCGTTATAAAGTCCGTCGTAACTCCGTTGAAAGTCCGTCGGAAAGACCGTCGGACCTTTGATGCCGAAAAGTCCCCCCGTGTGTACATGGCATTAGAGTCTGCAAAAAACCTTGGAGGGCCATAGTTTGGAGACCCCTGGACTTTGGAGCAAAGCATATTCATGTGTTAGAATGGCCCAGTCACAGTCCAGACCTAAATCACATTGAGAATCTGTGGCAAGACTTGAAAATTGCTGTTCACAGACGCTCACCATCCAATCTGACAGAGCTTGAGATATTTTACAAAGAATAATGGGCAGAAATGTCCTCTCTAGATGTGCAAAGCTGGTAGAGACATCCCCAAAAAGACTTGCAGCTGTAATTGCAGAGAAAGGGGGTTCTACAAAGTATTGACTCCGGGGGGCGCCATACAAATGCCCCCCCCCACACACACACACACACACACACTTTTCACATATTTAATTGAAAAGAATTTGGAAAACCATTTATCATTTTCCTTCCATTTCACAATTATGAGTTTATTTATTGGGATTGACGTCTTCTCTTTCATGGTCACATTCACAGGGGTCCCTTTCCCGAAGAATTTCCAGCAGATGTGTACGAAAATCCTGACCCGACTTTTCCGCGTCTTTGTCCACGTCTACATCCATCACTTCGATGCCATTATCAGCGTGGGAGCCGAGGCGCACGTTAACACCTGCTACAAACACTTCTACTATTTTATCACTGAGTTTAGCCTGATCGATCACCGGGAGCTGGAGCCGCTGGTAAGTCATGCCGCCTCAAGGACGATTCCACAATGCTGACAGCAGATCTGACGTGGCAGCTCCTCCGATGGAGGACTATCCACATTGCTGGGACCTGGGGTGCATGGTGGACACGTCTACCTCCAGATTGGACAATCTCCTTCACATCTCTTATGTATTTATACATGGAGATCACATCCCCCCTTATATATTTATACATAGAGATCATATCCCCCCTTATGTATTTATACATGGAGATCATATCCCCCCTTATGTATTTATACATTGAGATCATATCCCCCCTTATGTATTTATACATGGTGATCATATCCCCCCTTATGTATTTATACATGGAGATCACATCCCCCCTTATATATTTATACATAGAGATCATATCCCCCCTTATGTATTTATACATGGAGATCATATCCCCCCTTATGTATTTATACATTGAGATCATATCCCCCCTTATGTATTTATACATGGTGATCATATCCCCCCTTATGTATTTATACATGGTGATCATATCCCCCTTATGTATTTATACATGGAGATCATATCCCCCCTTATCTATTTATACATGGAGATCATATCCCCCCTTATGTATTTATACATTGAGATCATATCCCCCCTTATGTATTTATACATGGAGATCATATCCCCCTTATGTATTTATACATGGTGATCATATCCCCCCTTATGTATTTATACATTGAGATCATATCCCCCCTTATCTATTTATACATGGAGATCATATCCCCCCCCCCCCCCTTTTGTATTTATACATGGAGATCATATCCCCCCTTATCTATTTATACATGGAGATCATATCCCCCCTTATCTATTTATACATGGAGATCATATCTCCCCCTTATGTATTTATACATGGAGATCATATCCCCCCCCCCCTTATGTATTTATACATGGAGATCATATCCCCCCTTATCTATTTATACATGGAGATCATATCCCCCATTATGTATTTATACATGGAGATCATATCCCCCTTATGTATTTATACATGGAGATCATACCCCCCCTTATGTATTTATACATGGAGATCATATCCCCCCTTATGTATTTATACATGGAGATCATATCCCCCCTTATATATTTATACATGGAGATCATATCCCCCTTATGTATTTATGCATGGAGATCATATCCCCCCTTATGTATTTATACATGTAGATCATATCCCTCCTTATCTATTTATACATGGAGATCATATCCCCCCCCCCCCCCTTTTGTATTTATACATGGAGATCATATCCCCCTTATCTATTTATACATGGAGATCATATCTCCCCCTTATGTATTTATACATGGAGATCATACCCCCCCCTTATGTATTTATACATGGAGATCATATCCCCCCTTATGTAGTTATACATGGAGATCATATCCCCCCTTATGTAGTTATACATGGAGATCATATCCCCCCTTATGTATTTATACATGGTGATCTTATCCCCCCTTATGTATTTATACATGGAGATCATATCCCCCCTTATGTATTTATACATGGAGATCATATCCCCCTTATGTATTTATACATGGTGATCTTATCCCCCCTTATGTATTTATACATGGAGATCATATCCCCCCTTATGTATTTATACATGGAGATCATATCCCCTCTTAATCTCCTCTTCTCAGTAGAGAATGAATTCAGTGACTTGGGTTATGAATGTATTCCCTGGTGATGTGTGGATCTGGGCTGGGGACATGGGTGACATTGTGTGTACACAGTGCAGCTCTCTGCAGCCTCTGGATGTTTCCATCTTCTGAGAGATGTCATCATCGCACACACGTCGTCACTCACCTCGCTCTGCTCCGGGCCTCACACAGGTGTGACTGGTGAATGATGAGGGCGGCACGCACACTCATGGGGCCCGCGTGTCAGGACGGGATTACATCATCCTCACTATCAATAACACCATGACTCAGCCGACTTATCAGATGTCCTGTGTGTCACCGGGAAATCCAACCTGAAAAACCCATCCCCCAACATACACGCCACTCAGGGGCCCCATGGAGAGAACCTGAATACATACAGGCCACTCAGGGGCCCCATGGAGAGAACCTGAGTACATACAGGCCACTCAGGGGCCCCATGGAGAGAACCTGAGTACATACAGGCCACTCAGGGGCCCCATGGAGAGAACCTGAGTACATACAGGCCACTCAGGGGCCCCATGGAGAGATCCTGAGTACATACAGGCCACTCAGGGGCCCCATGGAGAGAACCTGAGTACATACAGGCCACTCAGGGGCCCCATGGAGAGATCCTGAGTACATACAGGCCACTCAGGGGCCCCATGGAGAGAACCTGAGTACATACAGGCCACTCAGGGGCCCCATGGAGAGATCCTGAGTACATACAGGCCACTCAGGGGCCCCATGGAGAGAACCTGAGTACATACAGGCCACTCAGGGGCCCCATGGAGAGATCCTGAGTACATACAGGCCACTCAGGGGCCCCATGGAGAGAACCTGAGTACATACAGGCCACGCAGGGGCCCCATAAATCCTGAGTACATACAGGCCACTCAGGGGCCCCATGGAGAGAACCTGAGTACATACAGGCCACTCAGGGGCCCCATGGAGAGATCCTGAGTACATACAGGCCATTCAGGGGCCCCATAAATCCTGAGTACATACAGGCCACTCAGGGGCCCCATGGAGAGATCCTGAGTACATACAGGCCACTCAGGGGCCCCATAAATCCTGAGTACATACAGGCCACTCAGGGGCCCCATGGAGAGAACCTGAGTACATACAGGCCACTCAGGGGCCCCATGGAGAGAACCTGAGTACATACAGGCCACTCAGGGGCCCCATGGAGAGATCCTGAGTACATACAGGCCACTCAGGGGCCCCATGGAGAGATCCTGAGTACATACAGGCCACTCAGGGGCCCCATGGAGAGAACCTGAGTACATACAGGCCACTCAGGGGCCCCATAAATCCTGAGTACATACAGGCCACTCAGGGGCCCCATGGAGAGAACCTGAGTACATACAGGCCACTCAGGGGCCCCATGGAGAGATCCTGAGTACATACAGGCCATTCAGGGGCCCCATAAATCCTGAGTACATACAGGCCACTCAGGGGCCCCATGGAGAGAACCTGAGTACATACAGGCCACTCAGGGGCCCCATAAATCCTGAGTACATACAGGCCACTCAGGGGCCCCATGGAGAGAACCTGAGTACATACAGGCCACTCAGGGGCCCCATGGAGAGAACCTGAGTACATACAGGCCACTCAGGGGCCCCATGGAGAGAACCTGAGTACATACAGGCCACTCAGGGGCCCCATGGAGAGAACCTGAGTACATACAGGCCACTCAGGGGCCCCATGGAGAGAACCTGAGTACATACAGGCCACTCAGGGGCCCCATAAATCCTGAGTACATACAGGCCACTCAGGGGCCCCATGGAGAGAACCTGAGTATATACAGGCCACTCAGGGGCCCCATGGAGAGAACCTGAGTACATACAGGCCACTCAGGGGCCCCATGGAGAGAACCTGAGTACATACAGGCCACTCAGGGGCCCCATAAATCCTGAGTACATACAGGCCACTCAGGGGCCCCATGGAGAGAACCTGAGTACATACAGGCCACTCAGGGGCCCCATGGAGAGAACCTGAGTACATACAGGCCACTCAGGGGCCCCATGGAGAGAACCTGAGTACATACAGGCCACTCAGGGGCCCCATGGAGAGATCCTGAGTACATACAGGCCACTCAGGGGCCCCATGGAGAGAACCTGAGTACATACAGGCCACTCAGGGGCCCCATAAATCCTGAGTACATACAGGCCACTCAGGGGCCCCATGGAGAGATCCTGAGTACATACAGGCCACTCAGGGGCCCCATTGAGAGATCCTGAGTACATACAGGCCACTCAGGGGCCCCATGGAGAGATCCTGAGTACATACAGGTCACTCAGGGGCCCCATGGAGAGATCCTGAGTACATACAGGCCACTCAGGGGCCCCATAAATCCTGAGTACATACAGGCCACTCAGGGGCCCCATGGAGAGATCCTGAGTACATACAGGCCACTCAGGGGCCCCATAAATCCTGAGTACATACAGGCCACTCAGGGGCCCCATTGAGAGATCCTGAGTACATACAGGCCACTCAGGGGCCCCATGGAGAGATCCTGAGTACATACAGGTCACTCAGGGGCCCCATGGAGAGATCCTGAGTACATACAGGCCACTCAGGGGCCCCATAAATCCTGAGTACATACAGGCCACTCAGGGGCCCCATGGAGAGATCCTGAGTACATACAGGCCACTCAGGGGCCCCATAAATCCTGAGTACATACAGGCCACTCAGGGGCCCCATGAATCCTGAGTACATACAGGCCACTCAGGGGCCCCATGGAGAGATCCTGAGTACATACAGGCCACTCAGGGGCCCCATGGAGAGATCCTGAGTACATACAGGCCACTCAGGGGCCCCATAAATCCTGATTACATACAGGCCACTCAGGGGCCCCATGAATCCTGAGTACATACAGGCCACTCAGGGGCCCCATGGAGAGAACCTGAGTACATACAGGCCACTCAGGGGCCCCATAAATCCTGAGTACATACAGGTCATTCATGGGCCCCATGGAGAGATCCTGAGTACATGCAGGCCACTCAGGGGCCCCATAAATCCTGAGTACATACAGGCCACTCAGGGGCCCCATGGAGAGATCCTGAATACATACAGGCCACTCAGGGGCCCCACAGAGAGATCCTGAGTACATACAGGTCACTCAGAGGCCCCATAAATCCTGAGTACATACAGGCCACTCAGGGGCCCCATGGAGAGATCCTGAGTATATACAGGCCACTCAGGGGCCCCATAAATCCTGAGTACATACAGGTGACTCAGGGGCCCCATGGAGAAATCCTGAGTACATACAGGCCACTCAGGGGCCCCATGGAGAGATCCTGAGTACATACAGGCCACTCAGGGGCCCCATGGAGAAATCCTGAGTACATACAGGTCACTCAGGGGCCCCATGGAGAGATCCTGAGTACATACAGGCCACTCAGGGGCCCCATAAATCCTGAGTACATACAGGCCACTCAGGGGCCCCATGGAAAAATCCTGAGTACATACAGGCCACTCAGGGGCCCCATGGAGAGATCCTGAGTACATACAGGCCACTCAGGGGCCCCATAAATCCTGAGTACATACAGGCCACTCAGGGGCCCCATGGAGAAATCCTGAGTACATACAGGCCACTCAGGGGCCCCATGGAGAGATCCTGAGTACATACAGGCCACTCAGGGGCCCAATAAATCCTGAGTACATACAGGCCACTCAGGGGCCCCATAAATCCTGAGTACATGCAGGCCACTCAGGGGCCCCATAAATCCTGAGTACATGCAGGCCACTCAGGGGCCCCATAAATCTTGAGTACATACAGGCCACTCAGGGGCCCCATGGAGAGGTCCTGAGTACAGGAATACAAGGGACTGTCATACAGACTGCTCAGGGGCCCCATAGATAAATCCTTAGTAAAGGAATACAAGGGACTGGCATACAGACCACTCAGTGGCCCCATAGACAAATCCTGAGTACAGGAATACAAGGGACTGATGTACAGATTGCACAGGGGCCCCATAGATAAATCCTGAGTACAGGAGTACAAGGAACTGACATACAGACAGCTCAGGGGCCCCCAGAGATAAATCCACAGTACAGGAATACAAGGGACAAACATACAGACTGCTCAGGGGCCCCATAGATAAATCCTGAGTACAGGAATACAAGGGACTAACATACAGACCACCCAGGGCCCCATAGATAGATCCCGAATACAGGGATACAAGGGACTAACATACAGACCACCCAGGGCCCCATAGATAAATCCTGAGTACAAGAATACATAGGACTGACATACAGACCACTCAGGGGCCCCATAGATAAATCCTGAGTACAGGAATACAAGGGACTGACATACAGACAGCCCAGGGCCCCATAGATAAATTCTGAGTACAGGAATAAAAGGGACTGACATGCAGACAGCTCAGGGGCCCCTAGAGATAAATCCTCAGTACAGGAATACGAGGGACTGACATACAGACTGCTCAGGGGCCCCATAGATAAATTCTGAGTACAGGAATAAAAGGGACTGACATGCAGACAGCTCAGGGGCCCCTAGAGATAAATCCTCAGTACAGGAATACGAGGGACTGACATACAGACTGCTCAGGGGCCCCATAGATAAATCCTGAGTACAGGAATATGAGGGACTGACATACAGACTTTTCAGGGCCCCATAGATAAATCACTAGTACAGGAATAAAAGGTACTGGTCAGTTGCTATGGGTAACAAAGGTAGATGTAGACCACCCATTGTAGGGAACTGAGGGACACCCCTGAGGAATGAGGCCCAACGTTCCTCAGTTCTGATGGGACTGGCTGACTATAGAGGTACAGCCGCCCCCCAGCATGGAAGTCTCTGGACAGCCAGAACCGGTATATGGTGTTCCTCTGGGATCTTCTGAGAATTGGACTCATCTGATCCCATACATTTCTCTTCCTAGAGTAGAATGGTCTAGAATATTATCTGTCCACCAACCCTGAGAATACAAATAATTCCAGAGACTTTTCTTTCTACAGAGAGAGATGACGGAGAAAATCTGCCACTGATGCCACCTCCAGGATGACCATTTTGCATCATGGATTATTCCAGGAAGGTTGAGCCTTCAATGTGGACTTCTTACAGTCTGGCTGATGACACCAGCGTCCTGATGGCTCCATATCCTGGAAGGTTGGTCCACCAATATGGGCTCTATACAGACTGACTGATGACACTAGCATCTGATGGCCCCATATCCTGGAAGGTTGGCCCTCCACTATGGGCTCTATACAGACTGACCGGTGACACCGATGTCTGATGGATTGCTATTCTGGAAGGCCGGGTCTCCAATGTGGACTTCATACTGCCCGGCTGATGACTCTATATCCTGGTTGGGCCTCCAATGTGAACTCTATACAGCCTGGCTGTTGACACCAGCGTCTGATGGCTCTCTGTTCCAGAAGGTTGGGCCTCCAATATGGACTCTATATGGCCTGGATGATGACACCAGAGTGTGATGGCTCCCAATTCGAGAAGGTTGGGCCTCCAATGTGGACTCTATATGGCCTGGCTGATGACCCCAGCGTCTGATGGCTCCCAATTCCAGAAGGTTGGGCCTCCAATGTGGACTCCATGCTGCCTGGCTGGTACCACCAGCATCTGACGGCTCTATAAAGGATCCTATCTATTAGTTCTCTTGTCACAAAAAGAAAAGGAAGACTACTGAGAGAAGACTGGCAATGAAAGGGTTATTCATTGATTATCAGACAGAATGTAGGACTGAAGGGAAGATTGTGTTTTTATATTAAATAATATTATATATACACGCCTCAAAGTAGTACTCCACTCAAATGGTATATTCACAGATTGGAGTGTCCTCCCGACATACCAACACTCCACCAAGTCCTGGACACGGGGAGATGTGTCCCCCATCTCATGTGCCAGCCTCCTATTATATATACGGAATGAATGTACACCGATCAGCCATAGCGTTTTGTTGAAAGCAGAAATAATGTCTGTCACAGTTTGTTGTGTATGGGGTGTGTAGCCACAGAATGGTCATGCTGACCCATGTTCACAGCCAAATGTGTCTACAATGGGCATGTGAGCATCAGAACTGGACCACAGAGCAATGGAAGAAGGTGGCCTGGTCTGATGAATCACGTTTTCTGTTGCATCATGTGGGTGGCCGGGTGGGTGTGGGTGGGTCACTTACCTGGGGAAGAGATGGCACCAGGATGCAGTATGGGAAAAAGCCGGCAAAGGCAGTATGAGGCTTTGGTCAATGTTCTGCTGGGACACCTCGGTCCTGCCATTCATGTGGACAGCACTTTGGAGTCCATGCCCGGACGTGTCTGGGCTGTTTTGGCCACAAAAGTGGGACCTACCCAATATTAGGTAGGTGGTCATAAGGTTATGGCTGATGAGTGTGCATATCTGAATGGGAGGC
The DNA here is from genome assembly GCF_042186555.1 of Aquarana catesbeiana. Lineage (NCBI taxonomy): Eukaryota > Metazoa > Chordata > Amphibia > Anura > Ranidae > Aquarana > Aquarana catesbeiana. Next base: position 341,724,512 of record NC_133330.1, read on the forward strand.
TCGGGGGACTTGAACTCTATATAACTATATAAGATCAGGAGGTTCGGAATCCTTCAGTACAGAAACCTGAAGCCAGAATCAGAATAGCGAGAGACACAACCCTGAAGGGTACACCATCCATACTACCCTTCATATACCGGGAACACAACCCCAAGGGGTACACCGCCCATACTACTCCTCCTCACATACCAGGAACACAACCCCGAGGGGTACACCACCCGTACTACCCTCACATACAGGGAACACAACCCCGAGGGGTACACCGCCCGTACTACCCCTCACATACCGGGAACACAACATCGAGGGGTAAAACGCCCGTACTACCCCCATATACCGGGAACACAACCCCAAGGGGTACACTGTCCATACTACCCTTCACATACTGGGAACACAACCCCAAGGGGTACAACGCCCGTACTACCCCCATATACCGGTGACACAACCTAGAGGGCTACACCACCTGTACTACCCCCATATACTGAGAACACAACCCTGAGGGGTACACCACCTGTACAACCCCCATATACCGGGGACACAACCGTGAGGGGTACACCGCCCGTACTACCCTCATATCTCTTTACCCCCCCACCCAAATATCAGAACCCCCGTCCAAATCTTATTACCCCTCAAATATCATCACCCCTGCCCGAATCTCACTACCCCCCACCCCCCCCAATATCAGAATCCCCTGTCCGAATCTGACTACCCCCCAAATATGAGCACCCCTACCCAAATCTCACTACCCTCCCCAATATCAACCCCCCCTGCTCTCACTGTCCCCCAGCCTAATCCCCTGCTACACAGGATTGATCCAGTGGAGTGGGGAGATGGTAACACTGGCAGAAGGGGGGGGGGGGGATCCCCAGACTCCACCCAGAACTGATATCACATGGCTGTACTGTCTGATCTCACATGGGAGATTGTAGAGGTGTGTCTAATGCCCGGAGCGACTGCAGGAGGATTCCCCTCCAGGTGATTGGCTGCCTTCCAGCTCCTCGGTCAGAAGATAGGCCTCCACACAAGAATGCGCTGCGCTCGGATTTTCTAGCTGCCAGAGCAGAGATGGTGAAGAAGATATTTACAGTCGCAGCAGCTGGGGGAGGGGAGGGGAGGGGGGGGCAGAAATACACACAGAGGAGTGAGACTCTGCCTCGATATCCTGCGATATCTGATCTCCGGCACATCATGGAAGATCTTCTTATCAATTCTCAACTAATATTAGGGGGGGGGGGTAAAATATCGACCCCCAAGGCATCGTCCCGCATTGTAACAAAGTATACAATGTAACTCATAATTGGGGCTTTAAATAAGCCTCTGGGAGTCAAAGCAACAAAACTTTATTCATTAAAAGACAATCTTTATTACAAATATTAGCATTGAAAAATAAAACAGAGTTGAGTAGATTTTGAGGGAACTGTGTGAATAAAATGGGCCAATCCCATCGCTGTGACATGTGCTTAGGTAGGTCTACGCGTTTCGCAGGATCCCCCGCTTCATCAGGACCAGCTATTATTGTTGGGTACATAAAGTTGTAGACGGTACGATGAGGTAGACTATGGAGAGAGCAAAGGAAACGTTCCATACAAATCAGTCACAAAAGGAGGAAAATCTTATACAAAAAACACAAAATCTCACCTTATATGTGAAAAATATCAGTGAGTATATAAAAAAAACATATCAAATAAACAGAACTTCCCCCTGTATGGGGCATAAAGGGCAACAGACTGACAGACAGCAGGGGGGGGGGGGGGGCGGGGGTGTCTCTGGATGTGCTGGCCGGCCCATGGGACAAATTCCTGGATCCACACGACCCCCCGACTAATCCTATGATCGAGAAATATGAGAAAGTAAAAGCTATAAGACTAAAAGATACAGCTAGGAATAGAGCATAGGAATAGGAGTCCCTCCTCCCCCGTAGGGTGATGTGGCCCGGTGGAGGTGAGGGCTGTGTAGTCGTAATCACCCCAACAATACCCGGACTTTGCCCCCCTGATCCCAACAACACCCGGACTCTGCCCCCTGATCCCAACAACACCCGGACTCTGCCCCCTGATCCCAACAACACCCGGACTCTGCCCCCTGATCCCGACAACAGCCAGACTCTGCGCTCTTTACCCTAAGACATGGACTGTACACCCCTCACCCCAGCAACACCCAGACTCTGCCCCCTGATCCCGACAACACCCAGCCTCTGCCCCCTGATCCCAACAACACCCGGACTCTGCCCCCTGATCCCGACAACACCCGGACTCTGCCCCCTGATCCCGACAACACCCAGACTCTGCGCTCTTTACCCCAAGACATGGACTGTACACACCTCACCCCGACAACACCCGGACCCTGTGCCCTTCACCCTGACAACACCTGGACCCTGCGCCCTTCACCCTGACAACACCCGGACCCTGCACCCTTCACCCTGACAACACCCAGACTGTACTCCCCTCACCCCAACAACACCCGGACTCTGCACCCTTCACCCTGACAACACCCAGACTGTACACCCCTCACCCTGACAACACCCAGACTCTGCCCCCTCACCCCAACAACACCCGGACTCTGCCCCCTGATCCCGACAACACCCAGACTCTGCGCTCTTCACCCCAAGACATGGACTGTACACACCTCACCCCGACAACACCCGGACCCTGTGCCCTTCACCCTGACAACACCTGGACCCTGCGCCCTTCACCCTGACAACACCCGGACCCTGCACCCTTCACCCTGACAACACCCAGACTGTACTCCCCTCACCCCAACAACACCCGGACTCTGCACCCTTCACCCTGACAACACCCAGACTGTACACCCCTCACCCTGACAACACCCAGACTCTGCCCCCTCACCCCAGCAACACCCGGACTCTGCCCCCTGATTCCGACAACACCCAGACTCTGCGCTCTTCACCCCAAGACATGGATTGTATACACCTCACACCAACAACACCCGGACTCTGTGCCCTTCACCCTGACAACATCCGGACTGTACACCCCGACAATACCCAGACTCTGCACCCTTCCCCCCGGACAACACCCAGACTGTACACTCCTCACCCCGACAACACCCAGACTCTGCGCCCTTCACCCTGACAACACATGGACTGTACACACCTCACCCTGACAACACCCGGACCCTGCGCCCTTCACCCTGACAACACCCGGACCCTGAGCCCTTCACCCCGACAACACCCAGACTCTACGCCCTTCACCCTGACAACACCTGGACTGTACACCCCTCACCCCAACACCCAGACTCTGCACCCTTCACCCTGACTGTACACCCCTCACCCCGACAACACCCAGACTCTACGCCCTTCACTCTGACAACACCCGGACTGTACACCCCCACCCCGACAACACCCAGACTCTGTGCCCTTCACCCTGACAACATCTGGGCTGTACACCCCTCACCCCGACAACACCCAGACTCTGCGCCCTTCCCCCCGGACAACACCCAGACTGTACACACCTCACCCCGACAACACCCAGACTCTGCGCCCTTCCCCCTGGACAACACCCAGACTGTACACCCTTCACCCCGACAACACCCAGACACTGCGCCCTTCACCCTGACAACAACCGGACTGTACACCCTTCACCCCGACAACACACAGACTCTGTGCCCTTCACCCTGACAACACCTGGACTGTACACCCTTCACCCCGACAACACCAAGACTCTGCACCCGTCACCCTGACTGTACACCCCTCACCCCGACAACACCCAGACACTACGCCCTTCACCCTGACAACACCCAGACTGTACACCCCTCACCCAGACTCTGGGCCCTTCACCCTGACAACACCCGGACTGTACACCCTTCACCCCGACAACACCCAGACTCTGCGCCCTTCACTCTGACAACACCCGGACTGTACACCCTTCACCCTGACAACACCCAGACTCTGTGCCCTTCACCCTTACAACACCTGGACTGTACACCCTTCACCCCGACAACACCAAGACTCTGCGCCCTTCACCCTGACTGTACACCCCTCACCCCAACACCCAGACTCTGTGCCCTTCACCCTGACAACAGCCGGACTGTACACCCTTCACCCCGACATCACCCGGACTCTGCGCCTTTCATGCAAAATGTACGCCCTGATACATAGCTCTAAACTGTCCCTGATTTGGAGCAATGTCCCTCTGTCCCTCTTTGCCCCTCATTTGTCCCTCATTTTGAGGTATAGGGGGGGAGGTGCTGCGCTAACCAGAAGAAAGCTGTAAATCTCTGTCTGTGGTCGATTAATAAAATGACATAAAATCGCATAATAAATCGCATAAATAAGTGTTGACTCTAAAAACATTCAAGTCTTAATAATCAGCATCCTGTGTATGTGAAAAAAGTGCATAAAAAAATCCTTTTCAGTTGGTATATACTAAATGACAAAAAAAATTTGCATGTAAAATCGCATAAATAAGTGTTGACACTAAAAACATATAAATCTAGATAATCATGTGTAGGTGCACAAAGGGACATAAACGCTACTTCATGTGAATAATTCTAAATAAAAATACATAGAATAAATCACTAATAACCATTAAAAACATATCCTTATAAATGGTGCAAAACGTACAAAGTGCCAGTGCTTAAAGGTGATCTAGATATCGCAAATAAAACACATCAATCCAACGCAATATGGATAATAAATAATATAAATAAATGTCTCAATAATAGTGATATAAAATATATTGTGCTGGCCTGCGAAACAAATGACCAATGACATGCCAGTAAGTGCAGCAAACTTAAAGTGCCAGTGTAAAAGTCATTGAAGGTGCAAAAGCAAGTTCTGGTGTATTCAACAAAACAACAGTGGGGTGTCTGGGATGCAATTCACTCAGTGTCCTCTTCGTGCATAAAACACTAATGTAAGCAGTGGCCCCTTACCTAGCGGTGCTAGGTCAACCGCATGAATTGTAGCTAAAACGCCAGGTCCTGAGCCTCCATCGCGTCCCTATATCCACGCTTGCCGGTGTTGGGTTATCCTAATGGCAGCTGATTACAAGTGGCTATGGTCCTATCAGGGGTCCTGGACCAGCGCGGATCCTAACTCAGCCTCCATATCTCAGGTATGTATGTACAGGAATATGCAGGACAAAGGTACTTGATAGTGAAGTATGTATTAACCAGGTAATGCTTTATTAAAAATCTTTAAGTAGATGTACTCACATAAAAACAATGCAGAGCAAACCTCTCTCCTACGAGCAGCGAACTCGTTCTGTGTCTAGCAATGTGAAACAGCCTATTCCGTCCCTACGCGTGTCATCACCGATCACGTGACTTCTTCAGGGGAAGTTTGCTGCACTTACTGGCATGTCATTGGTCATTTGTTTCGCAGGCCAGCACAATATATTTTATATCACTATTATTGGGACATTTATTTATATTATTTATTATCCATATTGCGTTGGATTGATGTGTTTTATTTGCGATATCTAGATCATCTGTAAGCACTGGCACTTTGTACGTTTTGCACCATTTATAAGGATATGTTTTTGATGGTTATTTCTGATTTATTCTATGTATTTTTATTTAGAATTATTCACATGAATGAAGTAGTGTTTATGTCCCTTTGTGCCCCTACACATGATTATCTAGATTTATATGTTTTTAGTGTCAACACTTATTTATGCGATTTTACATGCGATTTTTTTTGTCATTTAGTATATACCAACTGAAAAGGATTTTTTTATGCACTTTTTTTCACATACACATGATGCTGATTATTAAGACTTGAATGTTTTTAGAGTCAACACTTATTTATGCGATTTATTATGCGATTTTATGTCATTTTATTAATCGACCACAGACAGAGATTTACAGCTTTCTTCTGGTTAGCGCAGCACCACCCCCCCTATACCTCAGTTTGATTTTGGGCCTATGTCTGACCCTTGCTTCGGTGCATGCAGCTGTCCAGTCGCATACGTGTGTTTTCACTATTTTTCTGAGATCTTGTTTTCTTTTCTTTTTCCAATTGGGTAGCGCAGGAATATTCTTATTACATGTCCCTCATTTTGGTCTGATTTATATAATTGTATATCAAATGCACTTTTTATCTTTCAGAAAGTGTCTCCCAGAGCTAAACCTTTCATCTGAATTCTAAATTGCTACATTTGTACATTTCCAAAAGCCAATATAAAGGAATATTAGAGGTAAAAAAAAAAAAACCTCTTGTGGGCTTAACTAATAATTTGTAGAAACGTCCTTTAAGGGTGTGGCAGGGGGCGTGTCCTATGTCTACATACGTTTAATAATAAAGTAAGGGGGTGTGGCCCCCCTCATGGAGTGCTCTCCTCTCCAGAGATGTAGGGGGATGAGAAGTATTTAGTTATCGGAGGAGAATAAACCTTCATAATGAAGACATGATTTCCGGGGCGGGTCTTCTCCATTCCACCATTTTGCTCCCGGCGGCCATTTTCTTGGTTATCTAGCAGAGCACTCCGTCACCTCAGCGGCGACACTTCCGGGTGTGAGAATTCCGCCCACTCACCCAACCAATCAGGAGACAGAACGTAGGAGGACGGCCGGTAGGAAAGGGCGGGGTGAGAGCGAGGGATGGCAATCAGAGAAGGGGCGGGGTCTGAGTGAAGAGTGCGGGAGCTGCTGGACGGGTCGGAGAGTCTCAGTGTCACCCGGTGACCCGACTGATGCCGGCAGGTGAGGAGGGGGATGGGATCCGGGTGTATTATCTTCGGAGGGTCCGCTCCTCCCGGTCCAGGGATGACTCTCCCGGGAATGGTCTGTACTTCCGGGTATGGGGGAGCCAATCACTGGCCGGACACTTACCCTGTACAGCCGGGCGCTCTGTGAGGTCAGGAGAAGTTGGGGGCTCTGTGAGGTCAGGAGAAGTTGGGGGCTCTGTGAGGTCAGGAGAAGTTGGGGGCTCTGTGAGGTCAGGAGAAGTTGGGGGGGGGGGGGGGGGGCTCTGTGAGGTCAGGAGAGGTTGGGGCCCTGGGGGGAGGGGGGGGGATGCTCTGTGAGGTCAGGAGAAGTCGGGGCCCCTGGGGGGAGGGAGGGGGGCTCTGTGAGGTCAGGAGAAGTTGGGGGGGCGGGGGCTTTTTGAGGTCAGGAGAAGTTGGGGCCCCTCGGGGGAGGGCGTGCTCTGTGGGGTCAGGAGAAGTTGGGGAGCGGGGGCTTTTTGAGGTCAGGAGAAGTTGGGGCCCCTTGGGAGAGGGGACGCTCTGTGGGGTCAGGAGAAGTTGGGGGGTGGGGGCTTTTTGAGGTCAGGAGAAGTTGGGGCCCCTCGGGGGAGGGGGGCCTCTGTGGGGTCAGGAGAAGTTGGGGGGCCTCTGTGGGGTCAGGAGAAGTTGGGGGGCCTCTGTGGGGTCAGGAGAAGTTGGGGGGCCTCTGTGGGGTCAGGAGAAGTTGGGGGGCCTCTGTGGGGTCAGGAGAAGTTGGGGGGCCTCTGTGGGGTCAGGAGAAGTTGGGGATCTTGGGGAGGGGGGGATCTGTGAGGTCAGGAGAGGTTGGGGCCCTGGGGGGAGGGGGGCGATGCTCTGTGAGGTCAGGAGAAGTTGGGGGCTTTTTGTGGTCAGGAGAAGTTGGGGCCCCTTGGGAGAGGGGACGCTCTGTGGGGTCAGGAGAAGTTGGGGGGGCTCTGTGGGGTCAGAAGTTGGGGATCTTGGGGAGGGGGGCTCTGTGGGGTCAGGAGAAGTTGAGGGCCCCTGGGGTGGGGGGCCCTGTGAGGTCGGGGAGCCTAGGGGGATTTTTGAGGTCAGGAGAAGTTGGGGCCCCTTGGGGGAGGGGGTGCTCTGTGAGGTCAGGAGAAGTTGGGGGGCGGGGGCTTTTTGAGGTCAGGAGAAGTTGGGGGCGCTCTGTGGGGTCAGGAGAAGTTGGGGGCGCTCTGTGGGGTCAGGAGAAGTTGGGGATCTTGGGGAGGGGGGCTCTGTGGGGTCAGGAGAAGTTGGGGCCCCTGGGGTGGGGGGCCCTGTGAGGTTGGGGGGAGGGGGGGGGGCGATGCCCTGTGAGGTCAGGAGAAGTTGGGGGGGCGGGGGCTTTTTGAGGTCAGGAGAAGTTGGGGCCCCTTGGGGGAGGGGGAGCTCTGTGAGGTCAGGAGAATTCAGGGCCCCTTGGGGGAGGGGTACTTTGTGAGGTCAGGAGAAGTTGGTTATCCTGGGGGGAGGGGGGCTCTGTGAGGTCAGGAGAAGTCAGGGATCCTGGTGGTAGAGGGGCTCTGACGGCAGGAGAAGTTGGGGACCCTGAAGGGGGGGGGCTCTGTGAGGTCGGGGAAAGTGGGGAGGGAGGGAAATGTTGGGGTCGCCTTCTCTGGTGATGGCACACGGTGACCCCTTTCTTCTGTTTTGGCACAGAAATGGTCAGCAGTCAGCACATCCCGATAGACGACCCCGGAAAACGGAAGAAGAAGAAGCGGAGGACCCGAGCGGCAGACAGCTTCACCGGGAAGTTTGCAGGTTTGTGGAAATTACGTCTGGTGTTCAGTTCCAGATGCTCACCTTGGCCATAAACTCATCCCACCATCCTCCCAGAGGTTCTCCTCAGAGAAGTGTTCTGGAATTGTCCTCTGCGGAGGAGTGATCCGTCTCCATTGATCAGAGATAGGATGAACGGGAGGGGGTCAGTTGTCCTCGGTTTGTCCCGTGTGAGGAGGGGGAGGGGAATATTAGGCCCAGCTTATCATTTGCAGAGTGGACAGGGAAAAAATTGGTTGTTAGTTGGAGGAATTTATCAAAACTGGAGCATCCAGAATCAGCTCTGTGTATGGCAACCAATCGGCTTCTATTTTTCAAAGCTTACATGAACCAACTGAAGATAGAACACATCCACTCCAATTTTGATCAATTCCCCCCCCCCCCTTATGCTTTCTCTGCTCTGATTTTTGGAATGTCTTTGTTGGCAGACTTGTACCAGCTGACTGATGAGCTGCTGGGAGAAGGAGCGTACGCCAAGGTCCAGGGATGCATCAGCCTCCAGACTGGGAAGGATTACGCCGTGAAGGTGACACTACACAGTTCTACTGAATGTAACGTTATAAAGATCTGAGTGAGGAAGGCTATTGGCGGGAAAGGTGGTTGGCGGGGAAGCTGGTTGACAGTTGGTGGTTGGCGGATAGTTGGTGGGGATGGTGGTTGGTTGGCGGATAGTTGGTGCGGGGGTCGGAGTGGGGAAGGTGGTTGGTTGGTGCGGGGGTCGGAGTGGGGAAGGTGGTTGGTTGGTGCGGGGGTCGGAGTGGGGAAGGTGGTTGGTTGGTGCGGGGGTCGGAGTGGGGAAGGTGGTTGGTTGGTGCGGGGGTCGGAGTGGGGAAGGTGGTTGGCGGATAGTTGGTGGGGATGGTGGTTGGTTGGCGGATAGTTGGTGCGGGGGTCGGAGTGGGGATGGTGGTTGGTTGGTGCGGGGGTCGGAGTGGGGAAGGTGGTTGGTGGATAGTTGGTGCTTGGTTCAGAGTGGGGATGGTGGTTGGTGGATAGTTGGTGCAGGGGTCGGAGTGGGGAAGGTGGTTGGTGGGGATGGTGGTTGGTTGGCGGATAGTTGGTGCGGGGTTCAGAGTGGGGAAGGTGGTTGGCGGATAGTTGGTGGGGATGGTGGTTGGTTCATAGTTGGTGCGGGGGTCGGAGTGGGGATGGTGGTTGGTTGGCGGATAGTTGGTGCGGGGGTCGGAGTGGGGAAGGTGGTTGGCGGATAGTTGGTGGGGATGGTGGTTGGTTGGTGGGGATGGTGGTTGGTTGGTTCATAGTTGGTGCGGGGGTTGGAGTGGGGAAGGTGGTTGGTGGGGATGGTGGTTGGTTCATAGTTGGTGCGGGGGTCGGAGTGGGGATGGTGGTTGGTTGGCGGATAGTTGGTGCGGGGGTTGGAGTGGGGAAGGTGGTTGGCGGATAGTTGGTGGGGATGGTGGTTGGTTCATAGTTGGTGCGGGGGTCGGAGTGGGGATGGTGGTTGGTTGGCGGATAGTTGGTGGGGATGGTGGTTGGTTGGCGGATAGTTGGTGGGGATGGTGGTTGGCGGATAGTTGGTGCGGGGGTCGGAGTGGGGATGGTGGTTGGCGGATAGTTGGTGGGGATGGTGGTTGGTTCATAGTTGGTGCGGGGGTCGGGGTGGGGATGGTGGTTGGTTCATAGTTGGTGCGGGGGTCGGAGTGGGGATGGTGGTTGGTTGGCGGATAGTTGGTGCGGGGGTCGGAGTGGGGATGGTGGTTGGTTGGCGGATAGTTGGTGGGGATGGTGGTTGGTTCATAGTTGGTGCGGGGGTCGGAGTGGGGAAGGTGGTTGGCGGATAGTTGGTGGGGAAGGTGGTTGGCGGGCGGATAATTGGTGGGGATGGTGGTTGGTTGGTTCATAGTTGGTGCGGGGGTCGGAGTGGGGATGGTGGTTGGTTGGCGGATAGTTGGTGCGGGGGTCGGAGTGGGGAAGGTGGTTGGCGGATAGTTGGTGGGGATGGTGGTTGGTTGGTGGGGATGGTGGTTGGTTGGTTCATAGTTGGTGCGGGGGTCGGAGTGGGGATGGTGGTTGGTTGGCGGATAGTTGGTGCGGGGGTCGGAGTGGGGAAGGTGGTTGGTTCATAGTTGGTGCGGGGGTCGGAGTGGGGAAGGTGGTTGGCGGATAGTTGGTGGGGATGGTGGTTGGTTGGTGGGGATGGTGGTTGGTTGGTTCATAGTTGGTGCGGGGGTCGGAGTGGGGATGGTGGTTGGTTGGCGGATAGTTGGTGCGGGGGTCGGAGTGGGGAAGGTGGTTGGTTCATAGTTGGTGCGGGGGTCGGAGTGGGGAAGGTGGTTGGCAGATAGTTGGTGGGGATGGTGGTTGGTTGGTTCATAGTTGGTGCGGGGGTTGGAGTGGGGAAGGTGGTTGGCGGATAGTTGGTGGGGATGGTGGTTGGTTCATAGTTGGTGCGGGGGTCGGAGTGGGGATGGTGGTTGGTTGGCGGATAGTTGGTGCGGGGGTCGGAGTGGGGAAGGTGGTTGGCGGATAGTTGGTGGGGATGGTGGTTGGTTCATAGTTGGTGCGGGGGTCGGAGTGGGGATGGTGGTTGGCGGATAGTTGGTGGGGATGGTGGTTGGCGGATAGTTGGTGGGGATGGTGGTTGGTTCATAGTTGGTGCGGGGGTCGGAGTGGGGATGGTGGTTGGTTGGCGGATAGTTGGTGCGGGGGTCGGAGTGGGGAAGGTGGTTGGCGGATAGTTGGTGGGGATGGTGGTTGGTTCATAGTTGGTGCGGGGGTCGGAGTGGGGATGGTGGTTGGCGGATAGTTGGTGGGGATGGTGGTTGGTTCATAGTTGGTGCGGGGGTCGGAGTGGGGATGGTGGTTGGCGGATAGTTGGTGGGGATGGTGGTTGGTTCATAGTTGGTGCGGTGGTTGGTTGGCGGATAGTTGGTGCGGGGGTCGGAGTGGGGAAGGTGGTTGGTTCATAGTTGGTGCGGGGGTCGGAGTGGGGAAGGTGGTTGGCGGATAGTTGGTGGGGATGGTGGTTGGTTCATAGTTGGTGCGGGGGTCGGAGTGGGGATGGTGGTTGGTTGGCGGATAGTTGGTGCGGCGGATGGTTAGTGGGGAAGGTGGTTGGCGGATGGTTAGTGGGCAAGGTGGTTGGCGGATGGTTAGTGGGCAAGGTGGTTGGCGGATGGTTAGTGGGCAAGGTGGTTGGCGGATGGTTAGTGGGCAAGGTGGTTGGCGGATGGTTAGTGGGCAAGGTGGTTGGCGGATGGTTAGTGGGCAAGGTGGTTGGCGGATGGTTAGTGGGCAAGGTGGTTGGCGGATGGTTGGTGGGGAAGGTGGTTGGCGGATGGTTGGTGGGGAAGGTGGTTGGCGGATGGTTGGTGGGGAAGGTGGTTGGCGGATAGTTGGTGGGGGGGGGTTGGAGTGGGGCAGGTGGTTGGCGGAGGCGTGCATGGCGGGTTGGGCTCTGTCTCCCTCTGGTGGTTTGTCCGGGAAACTGTCTAACCTTCATTCCTCCTGCAGATCGTGGAGAAGAAGGCGGGGCACAGCCGCAGTCGAGTGTTCCGGGAAGTGGAGACTTTGTATCAGTGTCAAGGCAACAAGTAATTACCTCCAGAATAGAAATAGTTTGTGATGTTTGGGGGTCGGTATGTGGACGCACACAGGATGTATTTCTGTCTGATCACTGAGTGTCCATAACAGCCAATCACCTTCTTACTTTCCCTGTTGGGCATGGAGACGATCCGGTTGCCATGGACACTTAGTGTTCTCTGGTTTATTGATTTTCAAAGTGGAATTCCAGCCAAGTATTTTTTCTTAGTGTTGGATGGAAGGGTGGGGTGGGACCCTCTTGTTGGGTCTTTACTGCTTTACCCTCACTACTTGTGCTGGTCACATCCTGAGTGTCACTGGAACAGGAAGTGAGGGGAATCCCAGCCACGGGGGTCCTGGAGAGCAGACAACAGATGGAAAATCCTTTCCCACCATCAGTCTTGGGGGGGGGGGGGGGTTTCCTGGAGTCCCAGGTGAGGGTATTGTGGCCCCATAGAGTCCATCGTCATGTCTGAATGTGAAAACTGGACAGTGTGACTCCCACAAACAGGAGGCCTTAGATTGACCGCACACATTGCTCCAGTGATTGTCTTCTCTACAGCCGGACGGGGGGGGGGGGGGGGTTGTTTGTGTGTGGGAGCAGGTTGGGGGGGGTGTTTGCATTTGAGGGCTTGAGTGGGGGGGCGGGGGAGAGCAGATGGGGAGGGGGATGTGGCGGGTATGTTAGGAATCCATAGGACTGCTTTTCTATCTAATGGGCGGAGTGAGTGGGTGGGCACTGTGGATGAAGTGGGTGGAGTGAGTGAGTGGGTGGGGCACTGTGGAGGGAGTGGGTGGGGCACTGTGGAGGGAGTGGGTGGGGCACTGTGGAGGGAGTGGGTGGGGCACTGTGGAGTGAGTGGGTGGGGCACTGTGGAGTGAGTGGGTGGGGCACTGTGGAGTGAGTGGGTGGGGCACTGTGGAGTGAGTGGGTGGGGCACTGTGGAGTGAGTGGGTGGGGCACTGTGGAGTGAGTGGGTGGGGCACTGTGGATGGAGTGGGTGGGAGGTGGAGTGAGCAATGTTCTTGGTGGTTGACGTTCACCTTCTTTTCGCTCCTCAGGAATATTCTGGAATTAATCGAGTTCTGTGAAGACGACACTCGCTTCTATCTGGTGTTTGAGAAGCTGCGAGGAGGTGAGCCGCGTCCGGTGACTCCGGTTCTCTGAGCAATGGCAGAAAACAAAGTTCACCGGTGGAACGTCAGAGTCCGGGAATGCATCAGTAATGGAGAACGCTCTCCTATGGCGCCATCTGCTGGTTGCAGGAAACACTGGCACATCCTGGCTTGTAGAATAGGAGTGGTGGTAGAGAAGTGTGTGCGCCGGCGGTCTGTCCATAGATGTACCTGGGGTGGGGGGGATGGGTACGGCTGCCTTTTGGGGTCTGTTTGTAGATATACCCGGGATTGGGGGGGATGAGTACTGCTACCATCGGCGGGGTCTGTCCATAGATGGGATGGAGGGGGATAATCACTCATAGGGTACGACTTCCATTGGTGGTTGTTTTGTTTTTTTTTTGTCCTCCTCCTGTTCTGACTCTTCATGTGTTTCGGGTCGGTTATGGATCAGTATTGGGGTAGTAATAGAACAGTATGGGGATTGGTATTGGTTCAGTATTGGGTGGGTAATAGATCAGCATGGGGATCAGTATTGGGTGGGTAATGGATCAGTGTTGGGGTAGTAATAGAACAGTATGGGGATCGGTATTGGGCGGGTAATAGATCAGTATTGGCTGGGTATTGGTTCAGTATTGGGTGGGTAATCTATCAGTATGGTGATTGGTATTGGGTGGGTAATGGATCGGTATTGGTTGGGTAATGGATCGGTGTTGGGTCATTGTAGTGTTGATTGTTAGGAACTTTGATTTCCGTTCTATGACATCATCATTGCTGTGTCTGCAGGCTCTATACTGTCCCACATCCAGAGGAGGAAGCACTTTAATGAGAAGGAGGCCAGTACGGTGGTCCGGGATATCGCATTGGCCCTGGACTTCCTCCATACAAAAGGTGAGATGGGGGGAGGGGCGGCTGTCTATACAACTGACTGCGTAATAAGTGCAGATGGCGTCAGATCAGCTTCACTATAGATGTATGAATCTACTGACGCTGTGTGTGTCTGTGTATTAATAAATACACTTGCCAAAAGTATTGGGACACATGCCTTTACACACACATGACCTTTAATGGCGTCCCAGTCTTAGTCCGGAGGGTTCAGTATTGAGTTGGCTCCGCCCTTTGCAGCTATAACAGCTTCAACTCTTCTGGGAAGGCCGTCCACAAGGTTTAGGAGGGTGTCTATGGGAATGTTTGACCATTCTTCCAGAAGAGCATTTGTGAGGTCAGGGACTGATGTTGGATGAGAAGGCCTGGCACGCAGTCGCCTCTATAATTCATCCCAAAGGTGTGCGACTCTTCTCCCCCTTCTCCTGTTCCCTGGTCCAGTAGGAGGAGCCATGATTAGTTGTAATTTAGCCCCGCCTAGTGGAGCAGGGATTAGAAGAAGAGTTGGAGTCATGTGACCGGGGCGCGTCCGCCTCTCTCCTCCTCGCTGAGGTCAGAGGGGTGTTCTCAGTGCCGTCTGCTTCCCCGAGGGAAGAGAGGAGAGAAGCAGCCGTGAGTGCCGAGATGCCATATAAGGTAGTGGTTTACTTATTTAAAACAGTGAGTGAACTTGGCAAAACGTCAATTTTGGTATTTCTGTGAGGAAGGGGGGGCGGCAATAGTGCCCCATCATTGGTGTTCCTGGGTGGGGGAATAGTAACCCGTCATTGGTGTTCCTGGAGGGGGGGAATAATCACAACAAACTACCCAAATGACCCTGATCAAAAGTTTACATACCCCAGTTCTTAATACCGTGTATTGCCCCTTTAACATCAATGACAGGTTGAAGTCTTTTGTGGTATTTGTGGATGAGGCTCTTTATCTTCTCAGATGGTAAAGCTGCCCATTCCTCTTGGCAAAAAGCTTCCAGTTCCTGTAAATTCTTGGGCTGTCTTGCATGAACGGCACGTTTGAGATTTTCCCAGAGTGGCTCAATGATATTGAGGTCAGGAGACTGAGATGGCCACTCCAGAACCTTCACTTTATTCTGCTGTAGCCAATGACAGGTGGACTTGGCCTTGTGTTTTGGATCATTGTCATGTTGGAATGTCCAAGTACGTCCCATGCGCAGCTTCCTGGCTGATGAATGCAAATGTTCCTCCAGAATTTTTTGATAACAGACTGCATCCATCTTGCCATCAATTTTGACCAAATTTCCTGTGCCTTTGTAGCTCACACATCCCCAAAACATCAGCGATCCACCTCCGTGTTTCACAGTAGAAATGGTGGACCTTTCATCATAGGCCTTGTTGGCTCCTCTCCAAATGAAGCGTTTATGTTGTGGCCAAAAAGCTCAGTTTTGGTCTCATCGATCCAAATGACTTTGTGCCAGAAGGTTTAAGGCTTGTCTCTGTGCTGTTCGGCGTATTGTAAGTGGGATATTTTGTGGCATTTGCATAGTAATGGCTTTCTTCTGGCGGCTCGACCATGCAGCCCATCTTTCTTCAAGTGCCTCCTTATTGTACATCTTGAAAGAGAGTCCTGTATTTCACCTGAAGTTATTTGTGGGGTTTTCTTTGCATCCCGAACAATTTTCCTGGCAGTTGTGGCTGAAATTTTAGTTGGTCTACCTGACCGTGGTTTGGTTTCAACAGAACCCCTCATTTTCCACTTCTTGATTAGAGTTTGAACACTGCTGATTGGCATTCTCAATTCCTTGGATATCTTTTTATATCCCTTTCCTGTGTTGTGTGTGTGGTTTTTTTTTTTTTTTTTTTTTTTCCTCATTAATGTACACACAGCACCCCATATTGTACACACAGACCCCCAATATTGTACACACAGCCCCCCAATATTGTACACACAGCACCCCATATTGACAGAAAAACACAGAATTGTTGACATTTTTGCAGATTTATTAAAAAAGAAAACCTGAAATATCACATGGTCCTAAGTATTCAGACCCTTTGCTGTGACACTCATATATATAACTCAGGTGCTGTCCATTTCTTCTGATCATCCTTGAGATGGTTCTACACCTTCATTTGAGTCCAGCTGTGTTTGATTATACTGATTGGACTTGATTAGGAAAGCCACACACCTGTCTATATAAGACCTTACAGCTCACAGTGCATGTCAGAGCAAATGAGAATCATGAGGTCAAAGGAACTGCCTGAAGAGCTCAGAGACAGAATTGTGGCAAGGCACAGATCTAGCCAAGGTTACAAAAAAAATTCTGCTGCACTTAAGGTTCCTAAGAGCACAGTGGCCTCCATAATCCTTAAATGGAAGACGTTTGGGACGATCAGAACCCTTCCTAGAGCTGGCCGTCCAGCCAAACTGAGCTATCGGGGGAGAAGAGCCTTGGTGAGAGAGGTAAAGAAGAACCCAAAGATCACTGTGGCTGAGCTCCAGAGATGCAGTTGGGGGATGGGAGAAAGTTGTAGAAAGTCAACCATCACTGCAGCCCTCCACCAGTCGGGGCTTTATGGCAGAGTGGCCCGACGGAAGCCTCTCCTCAGTGCAAGACACATGAAAGCCGCATGGAGTTTGCTAAAAAAAACACCTGAAGGACTCCAAGATGGTGAGAAATAAGATTCTCTGGTCTGGTGAGACCAAGATAGAACTTTTTGGCCTTAATTCTAAGTGGTATGTGTGGAGAAAACCAGGCACTGCTCATCACCTGTCCAATACAGTCCGAACAGTGAAGCATGGTGGTGGCGGCATCATGCTGTGGGGGTGTTTTTCAGCTGCAGGGACAGGACGACTGGTTGTAATCGAGGGAAAGATGAATGCAGCCAAGTACAGGTATATCCTGGATGAAAACCTTCTCCAGAGTGCTCAGGACCTCAGACTGGGTCGAAGGTTTACCTTCCAACAAGACAATGACCCTAAGCACACAGCTAAAACAATGGAGTGGCTTCACAACAACTCCATGACTGTCCTTGAATGGCCCAGCCAGAGCCCTGACTTAAACCCAATTGAGCATCTCTGGAGAGACCTAAAAATGGCCGTCCACCAACGTTTACCACCCCCCTGACAGAACTGGAGAGGATCTGCAAGGAGGAATGGCAGAGGATCCCCAAATCCAGGTGTGAAAAACTTGTTGTATCTTTCCCAAAAAGACTCATCAAAAGGGGCTTCTACTAAATACTGAGCAAAGGGTCTGAATACTTAGGAGCATGTGATATTTCAGTTTTTCTTTTTTAATAAATCTGCAAAAATGTCAACAATTCTGTGTTGTGTGTACAATATGGGGTGCTGTGTGTACAATATGGGGTGCTGTGTGTACAATATGGGGTGCTGTGTGTACAATATGGGGGGCTGTGTGTACAATATGGGGGGCTGTGTGTACAATATGGGGGGCTGTGTGTACAATATGGGGGGCTGTGTGTACAATATGGGGGGCTGTGTGTACAATATGGGGGGCTGTGTACAATATGGGGTGCTGTGTGTACAATACGGGGTGCTGTGTGTACAATATGGGGCGCTGTGTGTACAATATGGGGCGCTGTGTGTACAATATGGGGGGCTGTGTGTACAATATGGGGGGCTGTGTGTACAATATGGGGGGCTGTGTGTACAATATGGGGGGCTGTGTGTACAATATGGGGGGCTGTGTGTACAATATGGGGGGCTGTGTGTACAATATGGGGGGGCTGTGTACAATATGAGGTGCTGTGTACAATATGAGGTGCTGTGTGTACAATACGGGGCGCTGTGTGTACAATACGGGGCGCTGTGTGTACAATACGGGGCGCTGTGTGTACAATACGGGGGGCTGTGTGTACAATATGGGGGGCTGTGTGTACAATACGGGGGGCTGTGTGTACAATACGGGGGGCTGTGTGTACAATACGGGGGGCTGTGTGTACAATACGGGGGGCTGTGTGTACAATACGGGGCGCTGTGTGTACAATACGGGGCGCTGTGTGTACAATATGGGGCGCTGTGTGTACAATATGGGGCGCTGTGTGTACAATATGGGGCGCTGTGTGTACAATATGGGGGGCTGTGTGTACAATATGGGGGGCTGTGTGTACAATATGGGGTGCTGTGTGTACATTAATGAGGAAAAAAATGAACTTAAATGATTTTAGCAAATGGCTGCAAAATAACAGAGTGAAAAATTTAAGGAGGTCTGAATACTTTCCGTCCCCACTGTATGTAAACTTTTGATCAGGGTCATTTGGGTAGTTTCTGTTGTCATGATTTAAAAAGCGTAAACACAGTTGATGATAAATGACTTCAGCCAAACACTAAACATGAGTGAATGATAACACGAAAACTTTTCTTTCATATTCTCTGAAAAATGGCCAAGAAATCACAAATTCTGCCAGGGTATGTAAACTTATGAGCACAACTGTGTATCTCTATCTCTCTCCTGGTATGTTGCCTGCGTGGAAATTGCATGCCATTTGGACAGGAATCGCAGTGCATTCCTGTTCAAATTGCGTGCGATTTGCGCCCGTTTATTATGTATGGACACAAATCTCACCACAAAGTATCAGTACTCACCAATAAATGGCTTGATATCAGTGCAACCTTAATATAGCCTATAAATTTCACTGGACTGGTATCTGTACCTGAAAGTGCGCTCACCCCGCTACCTACCCCCCGCTTACTATAAAAGTGTGTGTCTTGTCTGGCATGTTGATGATTATTTCCACCTTTTTAGGAATTGCACATCGGGACCTGAAGCCAGAAAACATTTTGTGTCAGTATGAGGACAAGGTAAGAATTGTATTTCATCTTTCTGTGCTGCGGATTGGTTGCTCGGCGGTCACATTGTGAAATAACTTCTGATGTGCATTTAGGTATCGCCGGTGAAGATTTGTGACTTTGACCTCGGAAGCGGAGTGAAGCTGAACAGCGCGTGCACACCCATCACCACCCCGGAGCTGACCACTCCAGTAAGTGCAGCCAGCCATCCATAGTATGATGTGGGGCTCTATGGTCGGGAACGTGTGGTCGGTCTCCATGTGGGGTGGGTGGGTCTCTGTTCAGTTCTGGTCCACGTACACTAACGGGGAGGAGTTGTGGGTCGAGCTGAGCTCAATGCTTTGGCCTTCTCATTATATCTGATTGCTATTTTGATGATCCATATCGACAGCAGCCTCCTCCTACATGTGCCGTCATAGATCGCCATCTGCTGGCTGCCGACAGAATTCTGTATTAGGTTGATACTGGCTTCATAACATCCTGATATTCATGGAGGGGGAGAGAGTGGAGGAGACGCGTGAGCTCATTAATAACTGAGGTGGGATAGTAGTAAGATAGAGGAGACTACGAGCGGGACACCGGGGAGGCCACGAGCAGGACGCCGGGGTCCAGTAGTAGATATAGCAGGTAGGAATCAAGCAGTAGCAAATTCAGTAAACAAGCCAAAGGTCAGTAAGTGTTAGTGGGGCTATGGACAGCTGCAGGTACACAAAGGAGCGTGATGCTGGCTGGGGAAGAGCACAATCTGGCAAACAGGAAGTGCAGAGACCTGGCTGGCATAGAAAGCTCATGGGAGGAGCAAAGAGTTCAAAGGTAAAGATCGGATCGTTCAAGGAATTGTCCAGCATTCCAGTTGGCTTGGCAAGAATAGTTACTGCCAGACACGGCAGTGGTCACAAGTCCTGACCAAGGTCGTTGGGTGGGTGGGTTCCAGTGTGGACAGTTGTCGTCGTTGGGTGGGTTCCCTCCTGTCTTTGCTGACACATGTATGGTCTTCTCTTGCAGTGTGGCTCAGCGGAATACATGGCTCCGGAGGTGGTGGAAGTCTTCACGGACGAGGCCACGTTCTATGACAAGCGCTGCGACTTGTGGAGCCTGGGGGTCATATTGTACATCATGCTGAGCGGATACCCTCCATTTGTGGGCAACTGTGGAGCGGACTGTGGCTGGGACCGAGGAGAGGTCTGCAAAGTCTGCCAGGTACTGTACACCGAGCCCGGGCTCACCACTCTGTATGTGCCAATTCCTAATTTCAGTCGCACCTGGTGATTAGGTTGTAAGGGGGATCACTGAGCTGTGACTGGGGGGGGTGACCTGAGTTTGTATTGGGAAGGAGGGTGTCACTGCAAGCTCATTGTCTTGTATTGGGGGGGGGGGGGGGTGTCACTGGGGGGGCTCATTGTCTTGTATTGGGGTGGGGTCACTGGGGGGGCTCATTGTCTTGGGGGGGGGGTGTCACTGGGCGGCTCATTGTCCTCTATTGGGGGGGTGACTGGGGGGCTCATTGTCCTGTATTTGGGGGGGTGACTGGGGGGCTCATTGTCCTGTATTTGGGGGGGTGACTGGGGGGCTCATTGTCCTGTATTTGGGGGGTGGTGGTGACTGTTGGCTCGTTGTTTTGCATTGGGGGGGGGGGGGGGGGGGTTGGAGTGGGTGACTGACTTGTTGCTCTGATTTGTATACTAGAGTGCTGACACTATTCTGCATTGTGTTACTATTAGAATGAGCTGTTTGAAAGTATTCAGGAGGGGAAGTACGAATTTCCGGAGAAGGATTGGTCGCACATCTCCAACCTTGCCAAAGATCTCATCTCTAAGCTGCTGGTTCGGGACGCCAAAGCTCGGCTCGGCGCTGCTCAGGTTCTGCAGCACCCGTGGGTGCAGGGGGTAAGGGATTCTGGATTTCCTGCTGTACTCCGCTACTACTCTTGTTTCTCCTGTCACTTCTCAATGACAACATCTTTGCTGCCTGTTCCCCTTGAGGTGTGTGTTCTGTGCTCTGCCCATCTACCTCCTAATGCCTCTGATCTGGCTGCCCCCCCCCCCAATCTTTTTGCCTTCCTTGGTTTCTGTCCTATCGCCTCCCCCCTGTGTTTTGCCCTTGTGTTGTATTTTGATTCCCATCTCTTCAGTGGTGTTTTTTTTTTTTTTTAGGATGCTCCGGAGAGAGGACTGCCCACCCCGATGGTTCTTCAGAGGTAAGTCTTCACTGATGAGCCCAGTATTGGTGCTGCTCTTGTCTTCTTGTCGGGTGTAAGTGGTCATACATCCCTCTCTGTCTTACAGGAACAGCAGCACCAAGGAGCTCACACTCTTTGCAGCAGAAGCCATCGCAGTGAACCGCCAGCTTTCCCAACATGACAGCGACCTGAGTGACGAGAATGAAAGTTTTATCCAGAAGATTTGCTCCATGAGACTTTCTCCTCCCTCTAAATCTCGCCTGGCCAAGCGCCGAGCCCAGGCCCTGGCCAGCAAAGGCAGCGCTCCCGTTAGTGCCCCTCTGGGGGTGTGACCTCGGAGGACTGCGCTGTACCCCCATCATATGGCACTTTTCTCCAGTCTGGGCCTCATGTCAGCTGTCTGCCTATATATCCTCAGGGCCCCGTGTCAGCGGCTCTTCTATATATCCCCAGTCTGGGCCCCGTGTCAGCGGCTCTTCTATATATCCCCAGTCTGGGCCCCATGTCAACGGCCCGTCCTATATATATCCCCAGTCTGGGCCCCGTGTCAACGGCCCGTCCTATATATATCCCCAGTCTGGGCCCCGTGTCAACGGCCCGTCCTATATATATCCCCAGTCTGGGCCCCGTGTCAACGGCCCGTCCTATATATATCCCCAGTCTGGGCCCCGTGTCAACGGCCCGTCCTATATATATCCCCAGTCTGGGCCCCGTGTCAACGGCCCGTCCTATATATATCCCCAGTCTGGGCCCCGTGTCAGCAGCCCGTCCTATATATATCCCCAGTCTGGGCCCCGTGTCAACGGCCCGTCCTATATATATCCCCAGTCTGGGCCCCGTGTCAACGGCCCGTCCTATATATATCCCCAGTCTGGGCCCCGTGTCAACGGCCCGTCCTATATATATCCCCAGTCTGGGCCCCGTGTCAGCAGCCCGTCCTATATATATCCCCAGTCTGGGCCCCGTGTCAGCGGCTCGTCCTATATATATCCCCAGTCTGGGCCCCGTGTCAGCGGCTCGTCCTATATATATCCCCAGTCTGGGCCCCGTGTCAGCGGCCCGTCCTATATATATCCCCAGTCTGGGCCCCGTGTCAGCGGCTCTTCTATACATTGCTTTTATCTAAATCCTGTTTTTAAACTTTTTACTAATAATTCGGAGCTTCCTTTTTTATAGAAGAAGAAATCAATATAGTTAAATAACGGTGACGCTTACCTCTGCGTGTTCCTCCAGAATTGTACGGGTGTCTCGGGTGCTATTGGAGACGCCATAAGAGTAGGAAGAGGAATGGCGGACGATGAATGTGATTCCCCCTCCCCCCCCCCCACACACACACTATATGCTCTGCCGTCAACATAACTGCCTCATGTCCGTCTGTATGTTCTTATATCCGTCTGTATGTCATGTCCATCTGTTTTGTGTTTCTCTTCATCAGAAGAGTTTGTTGTGCCATTTTTGTGTACAGAGAAGTTATTTTTTTTATTTTTTTTTAGCATTACATATTTTTGTATGGTGGGCGAGGAAAGGTTTTGTACAGAGAATGTAAATCTGTTCCGGCCAAAATGTGAAGATCCTGCAGAGAGTTTTATTTGTCGATTTGTTATTTAATTCATATCGAAAGAAATAAATTTTTATCTTTTATAGCAATGTGTGTGTGTGTGGAGCCGTGTTGTTTGTTCAGGGTTTCCGGTGTCGGAGTTCCTCTGTATCTTCCTCCTATCATTCCTTTTATTTTCCCAGAATACTCAGCTGCTGTTCACATAGAGCCCATCTGCACCATCATGCACTCAGCTTATCTGATATACACCCTAATGATCATCTGAGGGGCACAGGGATTCAGATACATCCAGGGGTCTTCAAACTATGGCCCTCCAGTTGTTCAGGAACTACAATTCCTGTCATGTGTGTGAATGTGAGAGTTTTACAATGCCTCATGGGATATGTAGTTCTGCAACAGCTGGAGGGCCATAGTTTGAGGATCCTTGGGCTATACTGTCGCCTACAGGAGACAGAAAAAAAAAAAAAAAAAAAACAGTGCCAGCCCAGTATATATCCCTCCTTACTCCCAGCATGCCTCGGGGGTTTTTTTTTTTTGTTTTTTTTGCTAGTGTCCTAGGAGGACAGACGCCTTATGTCTGCTCGGCTGAAAAAAGTCTGATCTTTTTGTAGTTCTTTTCTTTGTCGTACAGGGCGGGACACTGAGCATCTGGTAGTAAACTGTTACACCACTTGTACCTACAGGTAAGCCTATAATAAGCTTTACTTGTAGATACAGGTGCATCTCATAAAATGAATTTTTGTTGATGATTTTCTAATTTTAATTCAAAAAGTGATACGTATATATAGATTCTTTACACACAGAGTGATATATTTTAAGCATTCCTTTCTTTTGAATTTGATTATGGCTTACAGCTGGTGAAAGCCCAAAATACAGTATCTCAGAATATTACATAAGACCAATAAAAAAAAAAAAAAAAATTGATTACAGAAATTTAGACTTGGTTAAAAAGTCTGTCCATGTACAGCAGGGATATGCAATTAGTGGACCTCCAGCTGTTGCAAAACTACAAGTCCCGTCATGCCTCTGGCTGTCATGCTTATGGCTTTCAGAGTTTTGCTATGCCTCATGGGATTTGTAGTTCTGCAACAGCTGGAGGTCCGCTAATTGCATATCCCTGATTTACAGAATAGGATGCACTCAATACTTGGTCGGGGCTCCTTTTGCATGAATTGTGGCATCAATGCGGCGTGGCATGGAGGTGATCAGCCTGGGGCACTGCTGAGGTGTTATGGAAGCCCGGGTTGCTTTGGTAGGGGCTTTCAGCCCGTCTGCATTGTTGGGTCTGGTGTCTCTCATCTTCCTCTTAATACCCCACAGATTCTCTATGGGATTTAGGTCAAGCGAGTTTGCTGGCCAATCAAGCGCAGTGAGCCCATGATCATGTGCCAGGTATTTGGTACTTTTGGCAGTGTGGGGAGGTGCCAAATCCTGCTGGAAAATGAAATCATCATCTCCATAAATCTGGTCAGCAGAGGGAAGTATGAAGAGCTCTACAATTTCCTGCTAGAGAGCTGCACTGACTTTGGACTTGATAAAACACAGGAGGACCAACACCAGCAGATGACACGACTCCCCAAATCATCACCGACTGTGGAGAAATTTTGCGTTCAATTTAGAAATCGAGGTCCCGGAGTCTGGAGGAAGAGTGGAGATACACAGAATCCAAGTTGCATGAGGTCCATGTGAAGTTTCCACAGTCAGTGATGATTTGGGGAGTCGTGTCATCTGCTGGTGTTGGTCCTCCTGTGTTTTAACAGTTGAGGAGATATTCAGAGTACACCCAGCCGATGACATCACTGGCTCGTGCGCTCTGAAGGTTTGGCTTACAATGCCAGAAACGGCTGCTCCTGTGTGCATGCGTTGGAGTGACATCGTCTCGCCCATGGACACTCATGTAGTTGGAGATCATGAACGCAGAAGGAAGACGGGGAAGATGTCAGCCCTTTGAGCGGTGACATTGCGGTTCTGGAGGGCTTTGTTCTAAGGTAAGTTTCTCCTGCTAGTATGCGATGCATACAGTGCCTTGAAAAAGTATTCATCCCCTTGAAACTTTCCACATTTTGTCATGTTACAACCAAAAACGTATATGTATTTTATGTGATCGACCAACACAAAGTGGCACACGATTGTGAAGTGGAAGGAAAATGATGAATGGCTTTCAATTTTTTTTTTATAAATAAATATGTGAAAAGTGTGGGGGGCATTTTTATAGTGCCCCCTTTACTCTGATACCCCTAACTAAAATCTAGTGGAACCAATTGCCTTCAGAAGTCACCTAATTAGTAAATAGAGAAAGAGTCCACCTGTGTGTAATTTATTCTCCGTATAAATACAGCTGCTCCGTGGAGCCCTCAGAGGTTTGTTAGAGAACCTTAGTGAACAAACAGCATCATGAAGGTCAAGGAACACACCAGACAGGTCAGGGATAAAGTTGTGGAGAAGTATAAAGCAGGGTTAGGTTATAAAAAAAATCTCCCAAGCTTTGAACATCTCACGGAGCTCTGTTCAATCCATCATCGGAAAATGGAAAGAGTATGGCACAACTGCAAACCTACCAAGACATGGCCGTCCACCTAAACTGACCGGCCGGGTAAGGAGAACATTCATCAGAGAAGAGCCAAGAGGTCCATGGTAACTCTGGAGGAGCTGCAGAGATCCACAGCTCAGGTGGGAGAATCTGTCCACAGGACAACTATTAGTCGTGTTCTCCACAAATCTGCCCTTTACGGAAGAGTGACAAGAAGAAAGACATTGGTGAAAGAAAGTCATAAGAAGTCCTGTTTGTAGTTTGTGAGAAGCCATGTGGAGGACACAGCAAACATGTGGAAGAAGGTGATCTGGTCACATGAGACCAAAATTCAACTTTTTAGCCTAAAAGTAAAACGCTATGTGTGGGGGGAAAACTAACACTGAACATCACCCTGAACACACCATCCCCACCGTGAAACATGGTGGTGGCAGCATCATGTGGTGGGGATGCTTTTCTTCAGCAGGGACAGGGAAGCTGGTCAGAGTTGATGGGAAGATGGATGGAGACAAATACAGGACAATCTTAGAAGAAAACATGTTATGCCGCGTACACACAAGTGGAATTTCCAACAGAAAGCGTCCGATGGGAGCTTTTCATCATATATTCCGACCGTGTGTAGGCCCTATCGGACTTTTTCAGTTGAAAAAATTCAGACGGACTTAGAGAACATGTTCTATATTTTTCCGATGGAACAAATTACTATCGGAAAAACCGCTCGTCTGTATGCTGTTCAGATGCACCAAAAACGACGCATGCTCTGAAGCAAGTACGAGACAGAAGCTACTGGCTATTGAACTTCCGTTTTCTAGTTCCATCGTAAGTGTTGTACGTCACCGCGTTTTGGACGGTATGAATTTGGTGTGACCGTGTGTATGCAAGAAGGCTTGAGCGGAACTCTGTCGGAAAAACCTTTAGAGTTTATTCCGACGGCAAAACCGGTCGTGTGTACAGGGCATTATAGTCTGGAAAAGACTTGAGACTGGGGGGGAGGTTCACCTTCCAGCAGGACAACGACCCGAAACATCCAGCCAGAGCTACAATGGAATGGTTTAGATCAAAGCATATTCATGTGTTAGAATGGCCCAGTCACAGTCCAGACCTAAATCACATTGAGAATCTGTGGCAAGACTTGAAAATTGCTGTTCACAGACGCTCTCCATCCAATCTGACAGAGCTTGAGATATTTTACAAAGAAGAATGGGCAGAAATGTCCCTCTCTAGATGTGCAAAGCTGGTAGAGACATCCCCAAAAAGACTTGTAGAGAAAGGGGGTTCTACAAAGTATTGACTCCGGGGGGCGCCATACAAATGTACCCCACATTTTTCACATATTTATTTGTATAATTTATAATTTTCCTTCCACTTCACAATTATGTGACACTTTGTGTTGGTCTATCACATAAAATCCCAATAAAATACAGTTATGTTTTTTGTTGTAACATGACAAAATGTGGAACATGTGGGACATTTCAAGGGGTATGAATACTTTTTCAAGGCACTGTAGAAATGCAATTATTTCAGTAAATATAAACTGCTAAATACCTTTTCTCATCAGCAGTATATAGCAGTCATGTGACTTCTATCAGTGTCTGGTTAAAGCTTGTAGGAGGAGTTTTCATTCACCGCTGACTGTCCTATGAAGCTGCACGACACCTAACCCTCTGTCAGGACTGTTGATTGGTCCTGTGCTAATCACATGCACTCTCCCAAGAAAAAAAAAAAAACCCCAGCAATACACACCAAACTGAGCATGTGCAGAGTGCCTCCAAAGGTGCTGTACTATGGGGAGATGGAATGGGGACTGTGGAAGAAGGGGAGGATCAGAAAAGACAGGCTCAAACAGCTTTTTTACACAATGCAGATGATTAACCCCTTAGGTTCCACAGTGAGCATAACAAGCATGTTTTACTGCATATACAGACTGATTTTACTGTCGTGAGCTTAATAACACTTTTAAATAAAACCAGGCTGGTTGGTAAATTGAGCTTGTAAATTCTTTGGTTTCATTTGACATGCGTCTGCCCTTCCAGTGCTCCTTGCTGTGAAGACCCCAGTTATAGGTGGGGGCAGTGACCTTTTTTTTTTTTTGTATTAATAACACTTGAAAGTGGAGTTCCAGCCTAAACCTAACTAGTCTTAAAAATGTCCCCTCCCCCCTCCTAACACCTATGCTGACTAGACCGTGTAAAAAAAAAATGTGTATAATTACCTATTTTCAGCCTGCTGCAGTCCGGTTACAAGATCCGCTGATCACCACCTCAAAGCCATCTGTAAGGCCACAAAATTGGCATTCATGTGATTATCATTCACAAAGCCCGGCCTACGCACATGAAGGCTCCCCATCCTGCAAGATGGATGCAGTAGGAGGGGGTGACCATGGCGCAATGCGGAATATGAGGTTGACGGTGTAGTTTTTGTTATGATAAACTCCGAAGGTTTTTCCGAAGGTCTTGCATGCCCACGGTCACACCAAATTCCAACCGTCAAGAACGCGGTGACGCACAACACGTACGACGGGACTAGAAAGACCGAGCGCTTCCGTCTCGTACTTGCTTCAGAGCATGCGCCGTTTTTGATGCTTCGGAACAGCATACAGACGAGCGTTTTTTTCCGATAGTAGTTCCGTCGGAAAAATATAGAGCATGTTCTCTATCTAAGTCCGTCAGAATTTTCGATGGAAAGAGTCCGATGGGGCCTACACAAGGTCGGAATATACGATGAAAAGCTCCCATCGGACTTTTTCTGACGGAAATTCCGCTCGTGTGTACGCGGCATAAGTCTTGTATCAGACTCAATTTGTACAGTTTTATAAATATTCAAAAATAAAATTAATTTTCACTTCAACCGGGACATCTTTTTCTCCGTTCCTCTGTCCAGCTCATCAGAAGGTCGGTCGTCTCCCTGTCCCGGCGTCCCCATTACCTGGTTGCAGTTAATGCTCTGTGTGTGTCTAACTTCCAGCTTTGCTTTCATCAGGACTGGCTCTCTTCCTCATTCCTAAGGTTCGCTTTTTAGGGGTCAACCTGCTTCTTGTCCCATCACTTCCTTGTGGCTCAGACAGGTCATCATCCGAGGTTATGGTCTCATGGTGTTTTGTTCAAGCGCGGTTATCTGTGTGAAACGCGCTAACATTTTTATCTGCTGGTGCTCGTTGTGCTTTATATTATTTTATTTGTTGATTACTACAATAAAGATTTTGGCACCCTTTCCGGAGTGTGCGGCCATTGGTCCATATTACCCTCCTGATGGTCTTATGATTGGGCTCTTCCCTTTCCAGTCAAGGCGTTCTCCTAGATCTGTGAGGACTTCTTGGACTCTTTGGCGTCGGGCCTCTGCTTCCCTGGTTGTAAAGCTGCCCCCCCCCCCCCCCCCCCGTTTTTTGTTCACACGTCCTTTACATTTTACCAGATGGATGTTCATGCTCTCGGTACTGCTTTTTCCAGAAAGCTGAGGCATGCTGGGAGTAGGAGGGGTTATAGCAGGATGGCCCTGTTGTGTATTTTTTTTATTTCCAGTGTCCAAATCTTACTGTAGGCAGCAGTACAACCAAAGAGACTACCAAGATTTTGAGACTTTCAAGCGTCCCTCAATGAGTTCAGTAAAAAACTCCAATTTAATTGACTTGAATAGGACCTGCATCCAGCTGTCCTCGTGTCTGATTCTGCTTTGAATGATCTTTGCCCAGGGGGTGTGGTCATGGTTAGGTGATCGCCGCCATATTGGTGGTGATGTCACACTGGGTCATCTTCTGGGGGTGTGGTCATTTTAGTTGATCTCTGCTTTGCCAAGAGTGTATTTTTTTGTCCAGCGAGTGGTCATGTTGGATGATCTCCGCCATACTGGTGATATGGCCACACTGAATCATTTCCTGGTAGTTGTGGTTATATTGGATGATGTCCTTGAGGGCTCCTCAATCCAATGAATGTTTTAAAAAAGGTCTTAAGACATTTCTTTTTAGCAAAGCTTTTTGTTCTTTTTAGATGTTCGTTTCATTGTATAAACTGCTCATTTTAACCTGTGGCACTTCGAGATCTTTTGATGTAAAGTACATTATAAATAAAATGTATTATTATTATGTCTGCTCTGCTGGGGAGGAGGTTGGATTATTATAGTCTGGGTGTGGTCATGTTTGGGTGATCTCTGTTTTACTGGTGACATGGTCACGCTGGGACATCTTCTTGGGGGGATGGGTTGGTCTAATATAGATGGTTTCTGCTCTGTAATGTGGTCATGTTTTGGGTGATCTCTCCTTTGCTAGGAGGGTTATGATGGATGGTCTCTGTTTCAGGATGTGCTCATCTCCGTGGGGGGGGATGGGCTGGGTTATTATAGATGCTCTCTGCTCTGTAGATTGGTCATGTTTGGGTGATCTCTCCTTTGCTAGGGGGTTATGATGGATGGTCTCTGTTTCAGGATGTGGCCATGTTGGGTGATCTCCATCATGCTGGTGATGTGATCTCCTGGGGGTGTGTGGTCATATTGGATGAAGTCTGCTCTACGGCGGGGGGGGGGGTTACTATAGAAGGTCTCTGCTCCAGCCTCTGGCCATGTTTGTGTGTTCTCTGCCATACTGGTGATGTGGTCACACTGGGATATCTGCTCCAGGTTCTGGTCATGTTTGGGTGATCTCTCCTTTACTAGGGGGTTATGATGAATGGTCTCAGTTTCAGGCAGGATGTGGTCACGTTCGGTGATCTCCACCATACTGGTAATGTGATCTCCTGGGGGAGGTGTGGTCACAATAAGTGAAGTCGGCTTTTCGGCACGGGGGGGGGGGGGGGGGCATCATTATGGAAGGTCTCTGCTCCAGCCTCTGCCCATGTTTGGGTGATCTCTGCCATACTGGTGATGTGATCACACTGGGTCATCAACTGGTGGGATGGGTTGGGGCATTATGGACGGTCTCTGCTCTGGGTTCTGGTCTTCTTTGGGTGATCTCGGGTGGTCCTGGTCACCATATCTGTATGGTATATCCTTGTTATGGGCCAATGACTCACCTGGTGGTGAAGGAAGGATGGGGATGACAGCCCCTATAGAAGGGAACATCTGTGGAGGGGGTGGTGGGGGGTGAAATAGAAAGACTGAGGTACGTTGTGCCGCTCTGTAGCCTGACCGTCATGTGTGATGAAGAATATAGGAAATTCCTGGATACAGGGCTGTGATTGGACGAACCTGCTGCATTTTTCTGGCAGCCATGGAAACTAGTTGTCGTGACAACCTGTAGATACAAGGACTGTGTGTGGCGGAATCCTGCCGTGGTGTATTGTCTGAAAGATGCTTTTTATAGAATACTTCCCCTTGTTACCAGATTACGGCGATTCCCTCACTGATTGGGTGGGGAGGGGGGTGCTTTCTAAGCCAGGGAACTACTAGTCCCAGCATGTCCTGACAAATCATGAGCTGGCCATCTACCCTCTTTGGCTGGTGAGACATTCTGGGAGTTGTAGTTCACCAGAAACTTGTTACTACTGTCACCTCTAGTCGTGCAGACAGATGCATTGATGGGTCTCTGCACAGTGTATGGGAATGTCCCCAAAATCCTCTATTCCTGGAGACTCGGGGGGGGGGGTTGAGCACAGAAGGCTCAGGTGAGGGAAGCTGTTTTTTGTCACAATTAAACTTCCTGTTTTAAACGTTTGTGTTTATAATAATAAACCTGCAATTTCCCTCCATCCATCCACAATTTAATTATCTTTGTATAAATGTCACTTATTAGAGGGAGTCTGTCCTCAATGGAGGGGGACTGCAGTGGTGCAGGTCATGAAAGGCAGCAGATTTCCAGCAGTGCAAAGATGGAAGATTGCAGGGGCCTGGGCCCTGAAGGACTGGGATTGCAGATCCTGGACTGGGGGATATGGGGTGGCCCAGGTCCTGAAGGATGGGTTGGGGTCAGATCCTGAAAGATTGAGGATTGCAGGGGCCCAGGTCGTGAAGGACTGGGATTGAAGGGGTGCAGGTCCTAAAGAATGGGGGATATGGAGTGGCTCAGGCCCTAATGGAGGGGTTGGGGTCAGATCCTGAAAGATTGAGGATTGTAGGGGCCCAGGTCATGAAGGACTGGGATTGAAGGGGTGCAGGTCCTGAAGAATGGGGGATATGGGGTGGCTAAGGCCCCAATGGACGGGTTGGCTCAGGCCCCAATGGACGGGTTGGGGTCAGATCCTGAAGGACGGGTTGGGATCAGGTGCTGTTATATTCCTGCTGAGGTAGACCTGCGAGGGATAAAGCTGCTCCCAGCATAATGTTCTTCAGGAGGAACCTGAGATGACATTTTAAAATTTAATGTGGATCTTCAGGAATCGTTCACCCGTCTCGTCTCTGAACAGAAATGTCCAGAGGAAAGCTAAATTTCTGATCTCTGACGGCTCTGGATAGTTTGATTAAAGAGGTCCTGTCTCCTTCCTCTTCCTGCACTGTGCTCTGCAGGCACTGTATGGATGAACGTCACAGCCTGCAGGTGTTGAGCGCCCTTATAGGCATTGTAGCCGGAAGCATCATTGTCGGCGTCTCCAATTCCTCTGGAGCAGCAACAGTGGGTGGAATCTTTCTGGGTGCGGCCGGGTTCGGTAAGTGTGACTTCTAGTGATGACTCAAGTTTCTATATATATATATATATATATATATATATATATATATATATATATATATATATATATATATATATATGGGAAATGTGTGCAGAGCAGAGCGGATGTACATAGCCGAGGAGGGCACATGGTGTACACAGCGGAGGAGGATGCAGGGTGCACGTAGCTGAGGAGGCCTCAAGTGCACACACTCTATATAACAATGGAGGCTGCTTGGTGTACATACACTATTTAATGATGCTGGAATCACTAAATGAACACCTAGGAGAGAAACAACATGAGCTATGAAAGCGAAACTCCAACTAGATTAGATGCTCCATTGGGTTTTTATTGCTGTCTGTGTTCCTGTTGGGTGAGAGTAGGGCAAGAAGTGATGGATATGTGTTCAGTGGGGACACCGCAGTAATACCTGATACTGCTTCTCACCTTTCCCAACCAATATGGGTATTGACGCCAGTGGTGGTGATCTTCGATGTCTCTGGACTGCACACCATGTTTGGTACACCCCCTATAGAGATTCCTCGGGGGTGGGACACAATATTGTTTGGCCTCTTACTCTTCCTAACGTGACGTTCATATCTTCCCAGGGCTCCTTGTTTCCATCATGCCCCTTCTTCAAGTGTGGCACTGCAGCCTTCCAGGTAAATCTGTCATATGTTCTACAGACAGGTCCATGTGTATGGGCGGCCTTTCATTGGCAGTGTCTCCATCTTATTCCAGGACGTTTCCAAGTCCAGCCCCTTCCCCCAGCCAGCAACCAGGAAATCATCACCGAACCCCAAAAAGGGGACAGTAAGTGGCCTGGCTTTCTTCTCTATGCTTGGAGTCATTGTGTGCCATGTAGCCCCAGATATTGCTGTGATCCGTCCACTGTGCTGCTATTTATAAATCCTAGTACTGTAGATGGTTGTCAGAAAATATAAATGTCTGTGATCCTTTCTTAGATGAGGTGACTGCACCTCAACATACACTATATTGTCAAAAGTATTGGGACGCTTGCCTTTAAAAACACGTGAGCTTTAATGGCAATACTTTTGGTAATATAGTGTATTGTATATTCCACCAGCAAAGGTGTGTAGTGGAGGGAGGGGGGGATTGCTCAGTTGCTGTTGGGGGGGGGGGGGGGGGGGTTGTAATGAGGGGATCGCTCTTTCCCATCCCAAACCTCCATCCTTCCATTCCAGACTTCCATCCTTCCCATTCCAGACATTCAGCCTTCCATTCCAGACTTCCATCCTTCCCATCCCATACTTCCATCCTTCCCATCCCAGACTTCCATCCTTCCCATCCCAGACTTCCATCCTTCCCATCCCAGACTTCCATCCTTCCCATCCCAGACTTCCATCCTTTCCATTTCAGACTTCCATCCTTCCCATTCCAGACCTTCAGCCTACCATTCCAGACTTCCACCCTTCCCATCCCAGACTTTCATCCTTCCCATCCCAGACTTTCATCCTTCCCATTCCAGACTTCCATGCTTCCCATTTCAGACTTCCAACCTTCCTAATTCAGAATTTCATCCTTTCCATTTTAAACTTCCATTCTTCCCATCCCAGACCTCTCTCCTTCCCAATCCAAGCCTTTCATCTTTCCCATGCCAGACTTTTATCTTTCCCATGTCAGACTTCTATCCTTCCCATGTCAGACTTCTATCCTTCCCATTCCAGACTTCCATCCTTCCCATTCCAGACTTCCATCCTTCCCATTTCAGACTTACATTCTTCCCATCCCAGACCTTACTCCTTCCCATCACAGCCTTTCATCTTTCCCATGCCAGACTTCTATCCTTCCCACGCCAGACCTCCACCCTTCCCATCCCAGACCTCCATCTTTCCCATCCCAGACTCGCATCCTTCCCATGCCAGACTTCCATCCTTCCCATGCCAGACTTCCATCCTTCCCATGCCAGACTTCCATCCTTCCCATGCCAGACTTCCATCCTTCCCATTTCAGACTTCCATCCTTCCCATTCCAGACTTCCATCCTTCCCATCCCAGACTTCCATCCTTCCCATTTCAGACTTCCACCCTTCCCATCCCAGACTTTCATCCTTCCCATCCCAGACTTTCATCCTTCCCATCCCAGACTTCCATCCTTCCCATGCCAGATTTCCATCCTTCCCATCCCAGACTTCCATCCTTCCCATTTCAGACTTCCATCCTTCCCATTCCAGACTTCCATCCTTCCCATCCCAGACTTCCATCCTTCCCATTTCAGACTTCCATCCTTCCCATTTCAGACTTCCATCCTTCCCATTTCAGACTTTCATCCTTCCCATCCCAGACTTTCATCCTTCCCATCCCAGACTTTCATCCTTCCCATCCCAGACTTTCATCCTTCCCATCCCAGACTTTCATCCTTCCCATCCCAGACTTTCATCCTTTCCAATTTTAAACTTCCATTTTTCCCATCCCAGACCTCTCTCCTTCCCAATCCAAGCTTTTCATCTTTCCCATGCCAGACTTCTATCCTTCCCATGTCAGACCTCTATCCTTCCCATGTCAGACCTCTATCCTTCCCATGTCAGACCTCTATCCTTCCCATGTCAGACCTCTATCCTTCCCATGTCAGACCTCTATCCTTCCCATGTCAGACCTCTATCCTTCCCATGTCAGACCTCTATCCTTCCCATGTCAGACCTCTATCCTTCCCATTCCAGACTTCCATCCTTCCCATTCCAGACTTCCATCCTTCCCATTTCAGACTTACATTCTTCCTATCCCAGACCTTACTCCTTCCCATCACAGCCTTTCATCTTTCCCATGCCAAACTTCTATCCTTCCCATGCCAGACCCCATCCTTCCCATCCCAGACCTCCATCCTTCCCATCCCAGACCTCCATCCTTCCCATCCCAGACCTCCATCCTTCCCATCCCAGACTCGCATCCTTCCCATGCCAGACTTCTATCCTTCCCATCCAAGACTTCCATCCTTCCCATGCCAGACTTCTATCCTTCCCATCCCAGACTTCTATCCTTCCCATCCCAGACTTCTATCCTTCCCATCCCAGACTTCTATCCTTCCCATGAAAGACTTCTATCCTTCCCATGCCAGACTTCTATCCTTCCCATGCCAGACTTCTATCCTTCCCATGCCATACTTCTATCCTTCCCATGCCAGACTTCCATCCTTCCCATCACAGACTTCCATCCTTCCCAACCCAGGTCTTTCTCCTTCCCATTCCAGACTTCCATCCTATCCCAGACCTCCATCTTTCCCATCCCAGGCCTCCATCTTTCCCATCCCAGGCCTCCATCTTTCCCATCCCAGGCCTCCATCCTTTCCATCCCAGACCTCCATCCTTTCCATCCCAGACCTCCATCCTTCCCATCCCAGACTTCCATCCTTCCCATCCCAGACTTCCACCTTTCCTATTCCAGACTTCCATCCTTCCCATTCCAGACTTCAGCAATCCTTCCTGGCAACCAATCAGGTGTTACCTTTCTTCTTCAACCTGTATGCAATACTGACATCTGGAATCTGATTGGCTTTTGTAAGCAGCACATCGATCACCTGCTCATGTCTACACATACAGTATGTGGAGGCGGCAGAGCTCTCACGTTGTTGGATGGTGTGTGGGCGAGGTGGTTGTGGGGGGGTGATAGGAAATGTCTGTCGGTATTTCCATGTTGTGACAGATCTCAGCAGCTCATAACACAGAAATATTTGCAGATTATTTATATCGTGCGATCTGTTATACATCTGCTCAGCAGAAGACTCGTCACGTCTGTCCTGGTTTTGTGGTCAGTTTGTAGCCGCTGTGTTATGTACTATCATAGTATGAACTGTATGGAATGAGGTCATTACTATTCTCTTCTAGATGTAGAGAATGAGAAGAAGGATTTGCCTCCAGGACAGGCGGACGGTCCTTCGTCCACACAGGACAGGTAAGAATGCTGACCTTATATCCTGTAGACCCTTAAGACCAATGCAAGTCATTCAACCGTGAAAATGCAGTAAACCATAACCAATAGGAATTAACTTTACTTTGGCCTATCTGTGCTTCCAGAATTCTGATTGTTTGCTGTTGGTTATTGCACTCTATCTAATTTTGTTAAATTAAATGAACACGGAAGGCCATTGCCATCTGCAGATGTCTGGTGTCAGTGATTCACTGACCTGTAAAAAGTATGTTGGGACTTAATTATCTGTATACGTCTTATACATGAATGACACAGAAGGGAAAGTAAGTACTGAGCTTGAGGTCTACTTCCATGGACTTCAGTATCTGTACCCATATGGCTGTTGATCTGTTTTTATGTATTAATTAACAATGTCTATCAATTTTAATGTATCTTCTATTTTCATCCAGCACCCCGATCTGATTTCCAAATCACGGCAGCAGCAATCCTGCCTGCCTAAGGGCACAAGAGTTACATAACTACCAGCAAAGAGTCCTTCACCAACCAGCCTAATGGCATAGGAGTCTCATAACTATGAGCCTGATGACACAAGAACCCATCACCAACTTAGAATGAGGTCACAAGAACCCATCACCACTCAGCCTGAGGTCACAAGAGTCCATTATCACCCAGCCTGAGGATACATTAGTCCATCACCACCCAGCCTAAGGTCACAAAAACCCATCACCACTCAGCCTGAGGTCACACAAGTCCATCACTACCCAGCCTGAGGTCACGAGAGTCCATCACTACCCAGCCTGAGGTCACGAGAGTCCATCACTACCCAGCCTGAGGTCACGAGAGTCCATCACTACCCAGCCTGAGGTCACAAGAGTCCATCGCTACCCAGCCTGAGGTCACAAGAGCCCATCACCACTCAGCCTGAGGTCACAAGAGCCCATCACCACTCAGCCTGAGGTCACAAGAGCCCATCACCACTCAGCCTGAGTTCACAAGAACCCATCACCACTCAGCCTGAGGTCACAAGAGTCCATCACTACCCAGCCTGAGGACACAAGAGTCTATCACAACCCAGCCTGAGGTCACAGGAATCTATCACCGCTCAGCCTGAGGTCACAAGAACTCATCACCAGCCTAGAATGAGGTCACAATAGTCCATTACCTCTCAGCCTGAAGTCACAAGAGTCCATCCCCACTCAGCCTGAAGGCATAAGAATCGATCACCAACAGTCTAAATTTATAGGAATCTCGACAACCAGCCTGAGGGTTGAAGAATCCAAGATGTAGTAGTAGTAGTAGTAGTAGTATCATCCACCTCCGGTCTGGATAGTCAAAGTGATCCAGCAGCTGCATAACCGCTGATTACTTTCACTGTGCGTGTGGCGTGGTGTACCCCAGCCCCAACCCACACCAACGGACCACCCCCACATAATTCCTGGGCTCTCCTTCTCCTACATTGAGCCCAGAACCACCAGCCAACTGCTTCATGATGGAGAGCATGAGCAAACCGAAGAACATATGTTCCTTGATCTCCTCTGCACTAAATGAAGCTGGAAGCAACAAGGACTTCGTAATTTCTGATTTCAAAGCCGTAACCCCCGTTGCCCCGCACACACCTGCAAATACAATCGCGTGCCAAGGGTGCGCACTTATGTATGTAAACCACAATTGCACCACACATGATGTGTCATCACAAACGTCAGAGTGAGGACAACAATTCTATCACCAGAGATTACAGGGAACTCTAAGCCGATGAACTGTAAAGGCTGTTAAACCGCCACCTATGGAGATTTTTGGGTACCATCATTTTTTTTTTTTGCGATATCAATTTTAAGACTTGACACGTTTGGTATCTATTTACTTGACACAACCCCATCTTTTATATTTTACCTAAACATTGTGTATTGTATTGTGTGTGTTTGTGTGCACTAAAATACATTTTATTAAATGTTATTCCTGAAAATATGCATTTGATAAACAGTTGTGCAAATATTGTATGATATAAAAAATTGCAACTATCATCTTATTATTCTAAATGGCCTCTGCTTTCAGAAAATGTGTGTGTGTGTGTGTGTGTGTGTGGGGGGATGGGAAAGGGGGGGGGGGTCCTGAGGATTTAAATAATTCTATGGCCAATCATACAGATTTTACATGTGTGCAAAAAATGAGAAAGAAAAAGCTGTGGCGCCAAAGTTGTTAAAGGTAAATGAAGGCGCAACAAATCTTCACTGATGTGTTTTCAGTATCCTGCACTTTGTAGGAAGTATATTGATGAAAGCAGGCCATATAAATAAATACAAGGATACCCCCCTTCCCCCAACCATATCTCCCACCAGCTGAATAGAAAAAATTAGAAAAACAAAAAGGTAAAAATACAACGGCTGGTGCTGGCCCTGGACTTCATTGCTGGACATCGACACGGGACATCGCCGCTGAGCTTCATTGCTTGACATCGCCGTGGGACATCACCAATGGGCTTTATTGCTGGACATAACCAAGGGACATCACCGCTGGCCTTCACCTCTGGGCTTCATTGCTGGACATCACCGCGGGACTTCATTGCTGGACATCACCGCGGGACTTCATTGCTGGACATCACCGCGGGACTTCATTACTGGACATCACCGCAGGACTTCATTGCTGGACATCACCACTGGTCTTTATTGCTGGACATAACCAAGGGACATCATCGCTGGCCTTCACCTCTGGGCTTCATTGCTGGATATCACCGCGGGCCTTCATTACTGGACATCACTGCAGGACTTCATTGCTGGACATAACTATGGGACATCACCGATGGGCTTTATTGCTGGATATAACCAAGGGACATCACCGCTGGCCTTCACCTCTGGGCTTCATTGCTGAACATCACCGTGGGACTTCATTGCTGGACATTACTACGGGACATCACCGATGGGCTTTATTGCTGGACATAACCGAGGGACATCACCGCTGGACATCACCGCTGGCCTTCATCTCTGGGCTTCATTGCCAGACATCACCGTGGGACATCACTGCATGACTTTATTGCTGGACATCACCTCTGGGCTTTACTGCTGGACTTCATTGCTGAACATCACCGCTGGGCTTCATTGCTGGACATCACCACTGGGCTTCACCACTGGCCATCACAGCTGGGCTTCACCACTGGCCATCACAGCTGGGCTTCATTGCTGGACATCTCCTCTGGCCTTCACTACTGGGCTTTGCCACTGGACTTCATTGCTGAACATCACTGCTGGGCTTCACCACTGGCCATCAACGCTGGGCTTCATTGCTGGGCTTTGTATGCTGGACATCACCTCTGGGCTTCGCCGCTGGACTTCATTGCTGAACATTACCTCTGGGCTTCCCCGCTGGGCATCACCACTGGACATGAGTGCTGGGCTTCACAACCTAGAAAATGAGACTGCAGACTTCTGGGAGACCCCGGAGCTAGTGAACAAAAGGAACTTTTTTTGTTCTAAACCTTCAGTTGACTCCTGTGAGGGGTGGAAGAAGCAATAATGTTTTTGATTGGTTTGTATGCAGGACTCTGAAGGTCAAGGCAGACTGCGATTGGATGAGGGGCACCTTTCTAAGAAAACAGTAACCAGATCCAAGTATTGGCTGAAACGCGTAGGTAAAAGATGTTTCTATGTTGGTGACACAGCCAAGAGGCTCTGGTCATGGATTAATTAAATCTGAACAACTCTAAGTAGGCACTGTTCATGAAGGGGTTAATGGTACCCAGCTGTGGGGCACCAATGGTAATGAATCTGTTAAATCCATCTGGGGGTGGGGCTGGTCAAAGCTATGAGGTCATGAAAATGTTAAGTCTGGGCAGCTGTTGGTAGGCTTATAAATGGGCTCAATCTCTCAAGTCATAGGATAGACTTGGTCATGGAGGGGTTAATTCTGTCATCCATTGGGAAGGCACAGGTCATGAATGGGTTAATGCTTTCCAGCTGTGCGAAAGCACTGGTCATACAAGGGTTAATGATATCCAGCCATAGGGAGCCAATAGTGATGAAAGGGTAAACTTTTTACCACCATAGGGGAGCACCAGTCATGAGTGGGTTAATTGTATTTAACCATGGGAAGACACTGGTCCTCAACATGTTCATTTTATCCAATTGTGGGGAGGTTCTAGCCATGAATGGGTTAATTAGGCTCCAGCTAAGGGTGGACAACGGGAATGGGCTAGTTCTGTCCAGGTATAGGGGGTATGGGTCACGAAGGGGTTAAATCTGCCTTACCCTGGGGAGCCACCGGTCATTAAGGGGTTTATTCTATCCAGTGGGATAAAACTAACTCCTTCATGACCACACAGACTTAACCCTTTTATGACCGGTGCTTCCACAGTAACTGCATAGAAGTAACCCATTCATGACTGGTGCTTCTCCCAAGGCTGGATAGAATTAACCCATTCATGACTGGTGCTTCCCCAATGGCTGGATAGAATTAACCCATTCATGACTGGTGCTTCCCCAATGGCTGGATAGAATTAACCCATTCATGACCAGTGCTGTCCCAATGGCTGGATAGAATTAACCCATTCATGACCAGTGCTTTCTTAGACTGCTCCTGTACCTGGAATTCCAAGTAATGCTGAGCTGAGGACTCGGGCGCCCCCTGCTGTCTACCGACTGCATAACTTCAGCACCACATGGGCGGACAGCGCCGAGCTGAGCAGAGACATCAGGAGAGAGCAGAGGGAGTGCAGAAGCTCCTCACCTTCTGAGAGCTCTTCACCCTCTGAGAGCTCCTCACCTTCTGGGGGCTCCTCACCTTCTGAGAGCTCCTCATCTTCTGGGGACTCTTCACCTTCTGAGAGCTCCTCATCTTCTGAGAGCTCCTCATCTTCTGGGGTTTCCTCACCCTCTAAGAGCTCCTCACCTTGAAGGCAGATCCTCATACATCATGCAGGAGGCTGAACCCCAACATTCTCCTACTGTAGACTGAAGCTCTGCATATACCCCTGATGAATGTTGATCCCTGGTACCCCACTACTGGAGGCTGATCCCTTATATCCTACTACAGGAGACTGATCCCTTCCATCCTACTACAGGAGGCTGATCCCTTCCATCCTACTACAGGAGGCTGATCCCTTCCATCCTACTACAGGAGGCTGATCCCTTCCATCCTACTACAGGAGGCTGATCCCTTCCATCCTACTACAGGAGGCTGATCCCTTATATCCTACTACTGGAGGCTGATCCCTTATATCCTACTACAGGAGGCTGATTACTGATACCCCACTACTGGCGGCTGATCCCTGATACCCCACTACAGGAGGCTGATCCCATATATATTACCACAGGAGGCTGATCACTGATATCCCACTATTGAAGGCTGATACCCTGCTACTGGAGGCTGGTCCCTGACTACAGGAGGCTGATCCCTGATATCCCACTATTTAAGGCTGATACCCTGCTACTGGAGGCTGGTCCCTGACTACAGGAGGCTGATCCCTGATATCCCACTATTTAAGGCTGATACCCTGCTACTGGAGGCTGGTCCCTGACTACAGGAGGCTGATCCCTGATACCCCACTACAGGAGGACGATTCCTTATATTCTACTAGAGGAGGCTTATCCCTGATATTTCCCTACTGGAGGCTGATCCCTGATACCCCACTACAGGAGGCTGATCCCGGATATCCCACTACAGGAGGCTGATCCCTGATACCCCACTACAGGAGGACAATCCCTTAAATTCTACCAGAGGAGGCTTATCCCTGATATTTCCCTACTGGAGACTGATCCCTGACATCCTACTACTGGAGACATACTCTTTGCTGGACATTGATCACAATATACCCCTGCAGGTGGCTGGTCCCTCATATATCCCTGTTGGAGGCTGATCCCCTAGAAGCAGGAGGAAATAAACACTGTAGTTTTCATTGTGTGGCCCCTGGATTCAGGGATGGGGCCCTGGGGTCCCCAGGATCTGTCTGCTGCCTGGATCCTTCTGTCTGCTGCTCAGTAAGTCTTTGTGTTTGATGATGGTGCTGAACCCCTCTTGTCACCCCCAGTCACAACAATATGTCCTTATGGTCTGTATATAAGAGGGGAGCCCCTGGGGGAGGGGTAATATTGGGGTGACAGAAGATGACTCAGGATAATATTGGGGTGTCAGAGGATGAGCCTGGGTATTACTGGAATTATAGAGGATGAGTCTTGGTAATATTGAGGTGACAGGAGATGACTCAGAGTAATATTGGGGTGATTGAGGATGATTTCAGGTAATATTGGGGAGATAGAGAATCAATCAGGGTAATATTGGGGTGATGGAGGATGAATCAGGGTAATATTGGGGTGATAGAGGATGAATCAGGGTGATATTGGGGTGATAGAGGATGAATCAGGGTACTATTGGGGTGATACAGTATGAATGTGGGTAATATTGGGGTGATAGAGGATAATTGTGGGTAATATTGGGGTGATAGAGGATGAATGTGGGTAATATTGGGGTGATAGAAGGTGAATGTGGGTAGAATTGGGGTGATAAAGGATGAGTTTGGGTAATATTGGGGTGACAGGGTGAGTCTGGGTAATATTGGGGTGACAGGATAAGTCTGGGTAATATTGGGGTGACAGTATGATTCAGGGTAATATTCGGGGGATAGAGGATGAATGTGGGTAATATTAGGGTGAAAGAATGAATCAGGGTAATATTGGGGTGATGGGGGATGAATCTGGGTAATATTGGGGGGTAGAGGATGAGTCTGGGTAATATTGGGGTGATAGGGGATGAATGTGGGTAATATTGGGGTGACAGAGGATGAATCTGGGTAATATTGGGGTGATAGGGGATGAATCTGGGTAATATTGGGGTGAAAGAGGATGAATCAGGGTAATATTGGGGTGATAAAGGATGAATCAGGGTAATATTGGGGTGATAGAGGATGAATCTGGGTAATATTGGGGTGACACCAGTGGGGCGGATGACGAGGAACATTCATCTCACTCATACAGGTTGTGTTCCGTCGGTTAACTCTTTCTTGTTCCTATGACAGCATGTATATTTCTTGTTAAAGGTTGCCATGGTAACAGCTGCCCATCCCCCCCCCCCTTTCCCCCGCATTGTCCCTTTATTGGGTGATGTGGAGATTTAGGTGGGTGGGGAAAATGGGGAATATACAGAATAGTTCCTATCGGGGGAATCTGGACGGGGGAGGGACAAATCCAGGAGACATATTCCCCCAATATGAACTGTCTACCTGTCCCTGGGGTGGTCCCAGAGAAGGGACGAGTATTTCTAGTAATACCAGAAAACCCAACATGGTGACACCAACCCACCAAACCTCCACAGAGACAGACAATATCTCCTCCAAAAACATGGACCATCATGCTAAAGACGGGGACCAATACCCTCATCCTAAAAACAGGGACCCTCATCCTCAAGACGGGGATCATCTCCTTCATCCTAAAGATGGGGACCATCACCCTCAT
Organism: Aquarana catesbeiana; assembly: GCF_042186555.1. Taxonomy (NCBI): domain Eukaryota; kingdom Metazoa; phylum Chordata; class Amphibia; order Anura; family Ranidae; genus Aquarana; species Aquarana catesbeiana. Next base: position 341,767,402 of record NC_133330.1, read on the forward strand.
CCTAAAGACGGGGCCATTTCCTTCATCCTAAAGATGGGGATCATCTCCCTCATCCTAAAGACAGGGATCATCTCCCTCATCCCAAATACAGGGACCATCACCCTCATCCTAAAGACAGGGACCGTTACCCTTATTCTAAAAACGAGGACCATCACCCTCATCCGAAAATACAGGGACCATAGCCCTAATCCGAAATACAGGGACCATCATCCTCATCCTAAAGACAGGGACCATCCCTCTCATCCTAAAGACAGGGACCATCACCCTCATCCTAAAGACAGGGACCATCACCCTCATCCTAAAGACAGGGACCATCACCCTCATCCTAAAGACAGGGACCATCACCCTCATCCTAAAGACAGGGACCATCACCCTCATCCTAAAGACAGGGACCATCACGCTCATCCTAAAGACAGGGGCCATCACCCTCATCCTAAAGACAGGGACCATCACCCTCATGCTCAAGATGGGGGCCATTATCTTCATCCTAAAGACGGGGATCATCTCCCTCATCCTCAAACAGGGATCATCTCCCTCATCCTAAAGACGGGGACCATCACCCTCATCCTAAAGACGGGGACCATCACCCTCATCCTAAAGACGGGGACCATCACCCTCATCCTAAATACGGGGACCATCACCCTTATCCTCAAGATGGGGACCATTATCTTTATCCTAAAGATGGGGACCATTACCCTCATACTAAAGATAGGGACCATCACCGTCATCCTAAATACAGGGACCATCACCCTCATCCTCATGTGTGTTTGTGTGTCCTCAAAGAGCAGTGCCGGCTGGACCGGACACATGCGCATTAGGATCTGCACGTTGTGAGTGGTAGATGGGGCCCCAGATCATCTCTGCCTACCAGTAGATGTCGCCCCAGATCATCTCCCCCTTCCAGTAGGTGGGGCCCCAGATCATCTCTGCCTACCAGTAGATGGGGCCCCAGATCATCTCTGTTTAATAGTAGATGGGGCCCCAGATCATCTCTGTCTTCCAGTAGATGGGACCCCAGATCATCTCTGCTTTCCAGTAGATGGGACCCCAGATAATCTCAGACCCATAATCTTTCCCGTGACATTTCATGTCTGCCATCGTGTTGGGTGACATTGTCTTTACACTCAGCATAGAGAAGCCTCCTGTATTTCTCTGCTTAGCATTCAGAAGACATCACCATGAAGAAAAAGATGGTGATGGATCTTCTCAGGAGTTGGTTCCTTGTGGCTTGCAGGCCTTGTGAGGCCGAGCCACAGAGCTGTAGATAGGGCAGAAGTCAGAGGGTTAAGCCTGGAGCCCGGTGACGGTGCCACTTCCTTGGTGTTGGATTCATTCCCTGCTGTGACTCATTGTTTGTTTTTAGATGTTTCATCAATCTGATCCGTTTCACTTGGATGAACTGATTAGCCATCTGCGATCACACATTTCTCTGCTCGCTGTGACAGGCGATGAGCTTTCTGAACAGACCAAGCACTGACAGCCATTCTGTGTTACTATGATGTCTCTGTGATGAAATAGGAAATAGGAGTCCCAGTGACAAGCATTGACTAACCCTACCCGGGTGTTGGTGGTGGTGAAGTTCCTCTAAGACTGGGGGGAAGTGGAGACCCTCACTTGGGTTATGGGAGTGGCTGTGGCTTGTAAAGACCCTTGCCCTGGGGAAGACGATTGCCATTCACTTGGCATTGGTGTGGCGGTGAAGACTTTCACCAAGGGTTGGCAGTGGTGGAGATTCTTTCTGGGGGTAGGCAATGGTAGGGACCCGTACTAGGAATTCAGGGCAGTGGAGATTATTTTTAAAGGGCTTGGTGGTGGAAGAGGGGAACATTCCCAGTGGAGGGAACCCTTGCTGGGGAGGGGGGAGGTTAATTGGCAGTTGTAGAAACCATTGCTGAGGATGGAATAGGTGAAGTACCTTAACAGAAATTGAGATTCTCATAAGTGTTTGGTGGTGGTTGAGACCCTTGGTGGTGGTGGAGTCCTTACCAGGAGTTAGCAGTGGTAGATCTCCTTGCCAGAGGGTGGTTCGGCAATAGTGGGAGATTGTCTGTGGTGGAGATTCTCACTGAGGGTGGGTGATGCGTGGGGAAAAGCTTGCAGTGGTGGAGACCCTTGCTGGGGGAGATTGGTAGCAAAGACCCTCAGTGGCAGTTGGTGGTAGTGGACACCCTCATTGGAAGTTGGTAGTAGTGGAGACCCTCACTGGCAGTTGGTGTTAGTGGAGACCCTCATTGGCAGTTGGTGGTAGCGGAGACCCTCATTGGCAGTTGGTGGTAAAGGAGACCCTCACTGATGGTTGGTGGTAGTGGAGACCCTCACTGGGGGAGACTGGTAGCAGAAGCCCTCACTGACAGTTGGTAATAGTGGAGATCCTCACTGGCAGTTGGTGGTAACGGAGACCCTCACTGGCAGTTGGTGGTAGCGGAGACCCTCATTGGCAGTTGGTGGTAGTGGAGACCCTCACTGGGGGGAGACTGGTAGCAGAGGCCCTCATTGACGGTGGTAGTGGAGACCCTCATTGTCAGTTAGTGGTAGTGGAGACCCTCACTGGCAGTTGGTGGTAGCAGAGACCCTCGTGGTAGTTGGTGGTAGTGGAGGCCGTCATTGGGAGATGGTGGTAGCAGAGACCCTCATTGGCAGTTGGTGGTAGCAGAGGCCCTCACTGACAGTTGGTGATAGTGGGGATCCTCACTGGCAGTTGGTGGTAGCGGAGACCCTCACCGGGGGGAGACTGGTAGCAGAGGCCCTCACTGACAGTTGGTGGTAGTGGAGACCCTCATTGGCAGTCAGTGGTAGTGGCGACCCTCACTGGCAGTTGGTGGTAGCAGAGACCCTGGTGGTAGCGGAGACCCTCATTGGCAGCTGGTGGTAGTGGAGACCCTCATTGGCAGATGGTGGTAGCAGAGACCCTTGTGGTAGTTGGTGGTAGCGGAGACCCTCATTGCCAGTTGGTGGTAGTGGAGACCGTCATTGGCAGATGGTGGTCGCAGAGACCCTCATTGGCATTTGTTGGTAGCGGAGACCCTCATTGGCAGTTGGTGGTAGTGGAGACCCTCACCAAGCATTAGGGACAGTGGATATCTTTGCAGGGGGTTGTTGATGGTGGAGTTATCTCTTGGTGGTCTAGAGAACTCCATAGTTCCTTCTGTAATGAGTTTCATGTTCCTGATGGATAGGATTTCAGGTGACATGTAGTATCTCTGATGCTCTGATTGCTGACGTGACTCATCTGAGAAATAAATAATAATTTGCTATTTTTTTCCTACAGGCCGATGCGAGGAATGGTATGAGGAAGGACATACAGACCAGAAAAAATGATGTTCACCAACAAAAGCAAATCTTCACTGGGCCAAAAACCTGCTCAGAAGAAAACCCGCCCCCACGGACTGCCCTCCCCCGCGCTGTGCTGCGCCTGCGGACTTTGCATCATGCTGGCGGGAATAAACATTACTCTAGTTGGCGCTTTTGCCTTTGGGACGTTTCTGCCCGTTAATAACCCTCCCATCATCATTGGACCCATTCTCTTAGTTGTGGCCTTTGCTTTCTTTGGTGCTTGCTGCATCTGTAGCCGGAGACCGCCTGCACACGGGGCCAGGAAGTCCAAGCCGGGGTCTAATATTGGGTTCATTAAGCCAGGAAATACAGCCTTTGAAATAGAGACCAGCGAGCACACCGTGCAGGATACGACGGCAGTGCAGCTCAGCCCAACCAACTCTCCGGAGTCATCCCGAAAGTCCTCCCCCGTGCATGAGACTGCAAAGACTTGTAAACTTTTCACCATGGAGGGTAATGGGCCAGCTGCCAAATTTACTGCCGGAGGGGAGTCCGTGCAGCTGAACCTACCTAGAGATCCGGTCACCTAGAGGCTGCTGACCGGAGCAGAAGAAGATCTTTACAGCTGCCTGCACTGCAGCCAGGGTTCCACTCCCAGTATGGCTGCAGGAAGAGTGGAGGAAGCTGAAGAGTTATGAGGCCCGGCCATGGAGGATTCAGAACCCGGAGGAATAATACAGCCAGGTGGTCGTCTTCACGTCAGATGTGTGTCCAGTGTGTAGAATCATCATTCTTTGTCACCGGCTAAGCCAATCATTCATGTTCTGTGATTGCTGCCCAGGAAGGAACATGGACTGAATCCCAAACCTGAGGATAGACCAGACCTCCAAGTGATCTCTGCCAGCTCCAGGGGATTGGGACTGTGGGGTATTTCCAGGCAGTTTCCTACTGGAGAGTCGGACTTGGGTTGATGGATATAAACGTTTCTTGTCTTTGTGCTTGTTGCATGATGTGACTTCTTCTAGGGTTAGGCTGAGCTCCTCAGAACCTCTTGTAGCATTGTCTTAGTAGAGATGTATCAATGTCAGATGCTTCTTTCCAGAATAGAATGTTTTTACTTTTCTTGTTTCCGAACATTTATTCACATTAGCGGGAGTGGGGGGCTGGGAGAGGAACATTCTTTACGGATATTCCTGTACAAGTATACAAATGCACGTCAAACCACAAATAGTACAGAACCCTTCCAATTGTAACACAACCAATGTGTTCTGGGGCAAAAATAACTCCCAGTATTCGGAAGAATGGAGAAAAGACTTGAATGGCTTCAAATGGTTCCATGTTTGAGCTTGGATTGGAGTTCTAATGCATAGCTCCATAGTTACATGGTTACATAGTTACATAGTTACATGGTTACATAGTTACATGGTTACATGGTTACATGGTTACATAGTTACATGGTTATATAGTTAATCTGGTTGAAAAAAGACACACATCCATCCAGCTCAATGAATAAAAGAGGAAAAAAATCATACAATTGTATATACGCAATCCTATACCCATAGTTGATTCAGATGAAGGCAAACCTCCCAGCAAAGCATTATCCAATTTCCTCCAGCAGGGGAATAAAAATCTTTTCTGATCCCCCCCAAAAGGCAATCGGATATTCTTTGGATCAACTACCTATAAATATTAGTATCCAGTTATAATATGTGTATCTAGGAAAGAATCCAGGCCTTTTTAAAGCAATCTACTGAGCAGGCCAGAACCACCTCTGGAGGGAGTCTATTCCACATTTTCACAGCTCTCACTGTGAAGAAGCCTTTCCGTATTTGGAGATGAAATCTTTTCCTCCAGATGTAAAGTTTCCCCCTCTTGTCCTCTGTGATGACCTTAAAGTGAATAACTGAACAAGTTCACTGTATGGACCACTTATGTATTTATACATGGAGATCATATCCCCCCTTATGTATTTATACATGGAGATCATATCCCCCCCTTATGTATTTATACATGGTGATCATATCCCCCCTTATGTATTTATACATGGAGATCATAACCCCCTTATGTATTTATACATGGAGATCATATCCCCACTTATGTATTTATACATGGAGATCATATCCCCACTTATGTATTTATACATGGAGATCATATTCCCACTTATGTATTTATACATGGAGATCATATCCCCCCTTATGTATTTATACATGGAGATCATATCCCCCCTTATGTATTTATACATGGAGATCATAACCCCCTTATGTATTTATACATGGAGATCATATCCCCCCTTATGTATTTATACATGGAGATCATATCCCCCCTTATGTATTTATACATGGAGATCATATCCCCCCTTATGTATTTATACATGGAGATCATATCCCCCCTTATGTATTTATACATGGTGATCATATCCCCCCTTATGTATTTATACATGGTGATCATATCCCCCTTATGTATTTATACATGGAGATCATATCCCCCTTATGTATTTATACATGGTGATCATATCCCCCCTTATGTATTTATACATGGTGATCATATCCCCCTTATGTATTTATACATGGAGATCATATCCCCACTTATGTATTTATACATGGAGATCACATCCCCCTTATGCATTTATACATGGAGATCATATCCCCTCTTATGTATTTATACATGGAGATCATATCCCCCCTTATGTATTTATACATGGAGATCATAACCCCCTTATGTATTTATACATGGAGATCATATCCCCCCTTATGTATTTATACATGGAGATCATATCCCCACTTATGTATTTATACATGGAGATCATATCCCCCCTTATGTATTTATACATGGAGATCATAACCCCCTTATGTATTTATACATGGAGATCATATCCCCCCTTATGTATTTATACATGGAGATCATATCCCCCCTTATGTATTTATACATGGAGATCATATCCCCCCTTATGTATTTATACATGGAGATCATATCCCCCCTTATGTATTTATACATGGTGATCATATCCCCCCTTATGTATTTATACATGGTGATCATATCCCCCTTATGTATTTATACATGGAGATCATATCCCCCCCTTATGTACCGTATTTATCGGCGTATAACACACGCCGGCGTATAACACGCACCCCAAGTTTAGGAGAGAATTTTAAGGAAAAAAACTTTTAGGAGGGAAGTTTAAGGAAAAGAAACTTACATTAAAATGCCCATCAATGCAGCCTTATCAGTGTCCATCTGCAGCCTTTTCAGTGTCAGTGCAGCCTTGCCTCAGTGCAGCCTTGTCCCCAGTGCAGCCTTGTCAATGCAGCCTTGTCCCCAGTGCAGCCTTGCCTCAGTGCGGCCTTGTCCCCAGTGCAGCCTTGTCCCCAGTGTCCATGCCTCCTGCCGCCGCCGCCATACACATGGTAGTAGTTTTAAATATGGCGCCGCGGAGTTCGGAGGGACTCGGCGCCGGCAGGAGTGAACGAACGCCGCCGAGATACACATAGCCGAGGGTTCTCGGCTCTTTCTGGCGCTGCTCACAGTCCCGCCCAGTCCCGCCCTATGATGGACATAACACAGGTCCAATGGCGGGACTGGGCGTGACTGTGAGCGGCGCCGGAAAGAGCCGAATACACCCGACTATGTGTATCTCGGCTCTGTGATTTCGGCGGCGCTCGTTCAGCACCGCCGAGTCCCTCCGAACTCCGCGGCGCCATATTTGAAACTACTCGCTATGTGAATGTCGGCCGATATTCACATAGCGATAGCGGGGATCGGCGTATAACACGCACCCACGACTTTCCCCTGATTTTAAGGGGAAAAAAGTGCGTGTTATACGCCAATAAATACGGTATTTATACATGGTGATCATATCCCCCATTATGTATTTATACATGGAGATCATATCCCCCCTTATGTATTTATACATGGAGATCATATCCCCCTTATGTATTTATACATGGAGATCATATCCCCCCTTATGTATTTATACATGGAGATCATATCCCCCTTATATATTTATACATGGAGATCATATCCCCCCTTATGTATTTATACATGGAGATCATATCCCCCATTATGTACAGTGGGGGAAAAACATTATTTGATTCCCTGCAGATTATGTAAGTTTGCCCACTTACAAAGAAATGAAGGGTCTATAATATTTATCATAGGTGTATTTTATATGATAGAGACAGAATATCAACCAAAGATCCAGAAACAACACATAAAACAAATGCCATAAATTAAGTTGCAGTTCAGTGAGTAAAATAAGTATTTGATCCCCAAGCAAAACATGACTTAGTTGGTGGAGAAACCCTTGTTGTCAATCACAGAGGTCAGACGTTTCTTGTAGTTGGTGACCAGGTTTGCACACATCTCAGGAGGGATTTTGGTCCACTCTTCTTTACAGATCTTCTCTAAATCCTTAAGGTTTCTTGACTGTCTCTTGGCAACTCGAAGTTTCAGCTCCCTCCATATATTTTCTATAGGATTAAGGTCTGGAGACTGGCTAGGCCACTCCATGACCCTTATCTGCTTTTTCTTGAGCCACTCCTTTGTTTCCTTGGCGGTATGTTTTGTCATGCTGGAAGACCCATCCATGACCCATCTTCAGTATTCTGGCTGAGGGAAGAAGGTTCTCATCCAAGATCTTACAATACATGGCCCCGTCCATTGGCCCCTCAATGCGGCAAAGTCAGCCTGTACCTTTATCCGAGAAACAGCCCCAAAGCAGGTAATGAAGTGGCCTAGCCAGTCTCCAGACCTTAATCCTATAGAAAATGTAGGGAGGGAGATGAAGCTTCGAGTTGCCAAGCGACAGCCAATAAACCTTCAGGATTTAGAGAAGATCTGTAAAGAAGAGTGGACCAAAATCCCTCCTGAGATGTGTGCAAACCTGATCACCAACTACAAGAAACATCTGACCTCTGTGATCGCCAACAAGGGTTTCTCCACCAACTACTAAGTCATGTTTTGCTTGGGGATCAAATACTTATTTTACTCACTGAACTGCAACTTAATTTATAGCATTTGTATTGCGTTTTTTTTGGATTTTTGGTTGATATTCTGTTTCTATCATATAATATACACCTATGATAAAAATTATAGACCCTTCATTTCTTTGTAAGTGGGCAAAACTTACACAATCTGCAGGGGATCAAATTGTTATTTTACCTACTGTATTTATACATGGAGATCATATCCCCCCCTTATGTATTTATACATGGAGATCATATCCCCCCCCCCTTATGTATTTATACATGGAGATCATATCCCCCCTTATGTATTTATACATGGAGATCATATCCCCCCCTTATGTATTTATACATGGAGATCATATCCCCCCTTATGTATTTATACATGGAGATCATATCCCCCCTTATGTATTTATACATGGAGATCATATCCCCCTTATGTATTTATACATGGAGATCATATCCCCCTTATGTATTTATACATGGAGATCATATCCCCCCTTATGTATTTATACATGGAGATCATATCCCCCCCTTATGTATTTATACATGGAGATCATATCCCCCTTATGTATTTATACATGGAGATCATATCTCCCCCTTATGTATTTATACATGGAGATCATATCCCCCCTTATGTATTTATGCATGGAGATCATATCCCCCCTTATGTATTTATGCATGGAGATCATATCCCCCCTTATGTATTTATGCATGGTGATCATATCCCCCCTTATGTATTTATGCATGGAGATCATATCCCCCCCTTATGTATTTATACATGGAGATCATATCCCCCCCTTATGTATTTATACATGGAGATCATATCCCCCTTATGTATTTATACATGGAGATCATATCCCCCCTTATGTATTTATACATGGTGATCATATCCCCCCCTTATGTATTTATACATGGTGATCATATCCCCCCCTTATGTATTTATACATGGTGATAATATCCCTCTTAATCTCCTCTTCTCAGGAGAGAATACATTCAGTTCCTCTAATCTTTCCTCATAGCTGAACTCCTCCATGCCTCTTATCAGTTTGGTTGCTCTTCTCTGCACTTTCTCCAGTTCCCTGATTTCCTTTTTGAGAACTGGAGCCCAAAACTGAACTGCGTATTCCTGCTATTGTTAAGCTTATGATCTACCAGAACCCCCAGATCCTTCTCCACTATGGATTCCCCCAGTTGTACTCCCCCTAGTATGTATAATGCATATTCTTAGCCCCCAAGCGCAGAACTTTACATTTATCATCATTAAACCTCATTTGCCACTTAGTTGTCCAAATAAACAGGGCATTGAGGTTGGAGACATCCTGGAAGAACGTTATTCCACTCTATAGCTTGGTGTCATCTGCAAAGACTGCATTCAGTTGGATGTCTCTAGTCTAAATTTTTCTCAGATGTATCTAATCTAAAGAATATATAAGTTCTAACAACACCATCATCAGCAGTTACATTGTCGTAAAGTTCTAAGTCCAGCAGGAGGTCTTCATCATTCCAGACATGGAGCCATCTCATTGTAGAGTCAGTTTAAGCCCTTCTTCCAGTCTTCTGATGAAGGGAGTTTTGTTGCCCCCGAAACGCGTTGGCTGTTTCTACTTGGCAGTATTATGAACAGTTGAAGGTGTTTTGGACTGTCTTTGGTTTGGCGCACATTTGGATACTTTGACTTTCTTCCCATTAATGGAGGCTGCATGTCTGAGAGCGGCCTCACCGGAGTCTGTGAGCGCATCTGAAGACTTTCTTATCATTTTGGAAAATCCCAGCGCCTCATAACTGTGTTTTCCTGGAACCTGTTATCAGGACACCGCTAATAATTGTCAGCTCTCAGGCCCAGCCTCAGCTCTACATATACAAGTTATCTGAACCTCTGATTGCTCCCCTCCCCCACACAAACTGTCCGAATGGCAGAAACATCAATAGAGGCGCGGCCAGGAGACTCCATAATATGCCGAGTCTGTTTCTATAAACACTATAAAATTCCCTCCGTCACAGTACGCCGTTATCCCGGCTAGTTGCCATGGTTACTTATTACACCACCTGGAATTCCGTATTTCATGCAATGTGAGGAATCACCGTCCATTTATAGCGCAAGCGGCAGAACAAACACCGAACATGGCGGAGCGAATTATAATATCCCTTCAGGGTATAAAAATGTGACCAAAAATCCCGCTGTACCCCCCCCCCCCATGGAACTTCAGAACTCCTCTCCATCCAACACCATCCCCTGAAAAACTCCTTCCTCTATAACTCTCCTTTCCTGAAATACTCTCCTCTCCTGAAATATTCTACTCTGCTCCTTCCTCTATAACTCTCCTCTTCTGAAATACTCTGCACTGCTGGAGGACTCTGCTCCTTCCCCTATAACTCTCCTCTCCTGAAATACTCTGCTGGAGGACTCTGCTCCTTCCTCTATAACTCTCCTCTCCTGAAATACTCTGCTGGAGGACTCCTCTCCTTCCTCTATAACTCTCCTCTCCTGAAATACTCTGCTGGAGGATTCCTCTCCTTCCTCTGTAACTCTCCTCTCCTAAAACACTCTGCATGGCTGGAGGACTCTGCTCCTTCCTCTATAACTCTCCTCTCCTACAATACTCTGCACTGCTGGAGGACTCTTCTCCTTTCTCTATAACTCTCCTCTCCTGAATACTCTGCACTGCTGGAGGACTCTGCTCCTTCCCAACTCTCCTCTCCTGAAATACTCTGCTCTGCTGAAGGACTCTGCTCCTTCCTCTATAACTCTCCTCTCCTGAAATACTCTGCTCTGCTGGAGGACTCTGCTCCTTCCTCTATAACTCTCCTCTCCTGAAATACTCTGCACTGCTGGATGATTCTGCTCCTTTCTCTATAACTCTCCTCTCCTGAAATACTCTGCTCTGCTGGAGGACTCTGCTCCTTCCTCTATAACTCTCCTCTCCTGAAATACTCTGCACTCATGGAGGACACTGCTCCTTCCTTTTTAACTCTCCTCTCCTAAAATACTCTGCTGGAGGACTCTGCACCTTCTTCTATAACTCTCTTCTCCTGAAATACTCTGAACTGCTGGAGGACCCTGCTCCTTCCTCTTTGACTCTCCTTTCCTAAAATACTCTGCTCTGCTTGAGGACTCTGCTCCTTCCTCTATAACTCTCCTCTCCTGAAATACTCTGCACTGCTGGAGGACTCTGCTCCTTCCTCTATAACTCTCCTCTCCTGAAATACTCTGCTCTGCTGAAGGACTCTGCTCCTTCTTCTATAACTCTCTGTTCCTAAAATACTCTGCACTGCTGGAGGACTCCTCTCCTTCCTCTATATCTCTCCTCTCCTGAAATACTCTGCACTGCTGGAGGACTCTGCTCCTTCCTCTATAACTCTCCTCTCCTGAAATACTCTGCACTAATGGAGGACACTGCTCCTTCCTCTATAACTCTCATCTCCTGAAATACTCTGCTGGAGGACTCTGCTCCTTTCTCTATAACTCTCCTCTCCTGAAATACTTTGCACTGCTGGAGGACTCTGCTCCTTTCTCTATAACTCTCCTCTCCTGAAATACTCTGCACTGCTGGAGGACTCTGCTCCTTCCTCTATAACTCTCCTCTCCTGAAATACTCTGCACTGCTGGAGGACTCTGCTCCTTCTTCTATAACTCTCCTCTTCCTACCTATGCACCAAACAAAAAGTAAAACATAAATGAAGACAGGAGGCAGGTTTTGACAATTCCTATATTAAAAAAACAATGTCCCCCGATGAAGATCTATCAATCACACCACCACCCCCGTCCCAAAAAAAGAAAAAACGCTCCGTTTGCGAAGAAGGCCAACCGCCGAGTGCCTACTCTGCTGTTTGACAGTTCCTAAATAGGTAAGGGGTGGAGCCACCTGGTGACGTCACCAGGTAGAGCGTTTTTTAATTTCGGGTCCGGGGGGTGGTGGCAGACGTCGTGATTGATGATGGATCTACATCAGGGGCCACTGTTTTTTTATTTTATTTTTACACTTTTTTTGGTGAATGGGTAGGGGTACAATGTACTCCTACTCATTCACACAGAGAGGGGCCAGGATCTGGGGGCCCACCCACAACCACAGCCCAGGGATGTCAGGAAGAGGCCCTTGTCCCCATCAACATGGGGACAGGGTGCTTTGAGCGCCACCTGCCCCCGATGTTGAGGGCATGTGGCTTGGTATGGTTCAGGGGGGCGCACTCAATCATTCCCCCCATCTCCTGTCAGAGCCCCACCCCCACCCAAAGCACCCCACCCCCCAAGTTGAGGGCATGTGGCCTAGTATGGTTTAGGAGGGGGGGGGGTACTCGTTTGCCCCCCTTTCCTGACCTGCCAGGCTCACACCTTTTTTTTATTTTGGTGTGGTGTTCCCCTTAGAAATCATACCCCTTAGGCTCGATTCACACAGGGGCAACACGACTTCAGCGCGACTTCAACGTGGCTTCAACGCGACTTCAGCGCGACTTTAAGCAATTTACAAGGCGACTCCAAGTCGCCTCCAGGACATTAAGACGCTCTCATTGACTATAATGCATTTCCCAAAGTCAAGCGACTTGGGGCGACTTGAGGGCTGACAAGTTGGATCCCAAGTCGTTGTAGTGTGAACCAACCCTTAGAATTCATACCAGACCAACATTTTGGTCTGTTTTTGTTTATTTAGGAAAAAATTTAAATCCAGTGGAGATTAAATACCACCAAAAGAAAGCTCTATTTGTAGGGGAAAAAATTATAAAAATGTCATATGTGTACAGTGTTGCGTGACCGCACAATTGTCGTTTAAAGTGTGACAGCGATGAAAGCTGAAAATTGGCCTGGGCAGGAAGGGGGTAAAAGTGCCCGGTAGTGAAGTGATTAATTAGGCGCAGGTCCTGCCCTCCCACAGGGACGTCCATACATCTCCCAAACTCCACCTCAATAATCCGCCGGACAGTTACCAGGTCGGTTTTAAACAACAATTTAAAACAAATAAAATGTAGCGCAACTTGAAATTTTTTTTAATCAATCAAAAATACATAAACATATCAATTCAAAAAATGTCCCCCAAAAAAACGACCCCACACCTGAGATCTTCATGTTACTGAAGATGTTTAGGGACGTATCTGCTGAATCTCTAGAGCAGTGGTCTCCAAACTGTGGCCCTGGGGGGCGGATCTGTCCCTTTGCTTGCCTTTATCTGGCCCTTGAGGCAATTATTCCTGCCACCGACACCAAGGATGGGGCACTATTCCTTCCACCGACACCAACTACTTCTACCCCTAATATAAAAGATTGGTCATTGTTTACTCCCACTGGGCACAGTTCGGCCCCCCTAACATCTGAAGGACAGTAAACTGGCCTTTTCTTAAGAAAGTTTGGAGACCCTTGCTCTAGAGCTTGTATTTCTTAAAGGGGGTCTCCTCCCAGCTGGTATAGTTAATACAATAGTCTGGTGCTCTCCCGTTGTCAGGTGCACAATCCACTATCAGACTTTCTGGTGCAGTGTCAATGAGCTCCTCTGGGTCTTTACCCAGGACACTGTCGGTTTGGTACATCGCATCTTTATTACCTCTTTTGTGGTCATGGACAAGTATACGTGCTGTATACCTATCCCAGTCTATGTTATCTGTGCTCCCATTAAGGGCACTTTGCAGTACCTCCCCAACTGCTGAAGGAGACAGAGAAAAATAGAGGGCTCAGCAGCAGACACATTTCACCATGAACCATACCAGATTGTGATAACACATATAAACACAGCTGGTTGCATTACCGCCATTTCATCACTGTGCTCTGGTGGCGCTGCATTCATTACATGTCCAGTATTGGCAGACTGCATTAACACATTATTACCTGAGCCTGGGGCTTGTTTGACATGTTTATTCACTTCCACCCTTGAGGGAACACCCTCGCCCCCACAAGGGCGGCTCCACAGGTGCCCTGAGAAAGCTCTAGTTCCAACGCTGCAGGCTCCTGGGAGGTTTCTAGGGACACCTCTGTTTCACCTGATGCTGTTGCTATGGGAAATGTCAGACTTTCCTCAGTGGTCACCTCTATCACATCTATATCAGCTCTTGACTTGATTAATTAAGGAACACACAGAATCATCATACAATACATCATACCCCACATCATACAGGGCACGGCACAGAGGCAAGCACCTTTCATGGTACCACTCAGCGGGTCTCTAAACTAGGGTCACTCACACTTCACAACGGACAGTCTCACCATCAGTCTCTTCAGTAGGTGTCTCCATCTTCTTTGGTTTATGATGGGTCAGGACTGAAGGCTCTGCATCTCTTCACCCAAGTGGTCATACTGTGAAACAACAGCAGGCTTTCTGTGCTCTCTGACACCCCCTGTAGGCACAATAGGATTTTCCTCACTGTTGCCAAGGGCAACAGCAAACACTTTTGCCCATGAATCATGGCTATGAAGCATAGACCTCTGACCAGCTTGGTTACCTTGTGCAGGTTCCAGAGACAGAGGACACTTGGGAGCAGCAAACCCCCTCTCACAGTCTTCCAGTGATGTACTTTCTTCCCTTGCTATTGGAGATGGTCTTCCCTTAACAGAGAGTTGCTACTATTTTCAGTCACACCAGATGGCCCCTCCAAGGAAGAATTCTGTAGTCATCTTGGCTTTGTCCCATCCAACATTAAGTTATCCAGAACTACACCAGAAGAAGGGCTTGCGGCAATTCTGCTCCATGCCAAGCCCCAGAAGAGAGTAAGCTCTGCCTCCGAGGAGTCAAGCCACAGTAGAGAGAAAGCTCTGCCTCCGAGGAGCCTGTGACAGACCCAACCAGGACAGGGGCATTTGGAGGGGATTGCATTTTGGCCTCTTGCCTACTGACTATGGGCCCTGGTTTTTAAGGGAACATTACTCTTTGGGAGTTGTGTGCCTGGGGGACCCTTGGAGTGGTCTTGTTTCTGATTCAAGCCCATGTCTCCCCAAAAAGACACAGACTCTGGGAATTGGAGGACCCACTTCCATATTTAGGGCCTCTATGCCCAAAACCAGCAATGACTGCTTTAGATTGTGATACTCAAGAGCAGATGTTAATATGATCAGCTCAAAGCAACCTGATTCTGGGGTCTCCTGATATAATCTGTTTAAGGTGTTATGTGTTAAGTGTCTGTCCCATTGTGTGCCGCCTAGGTGTGCATTTCTTATGTTAGTTGAGTTATCTATTGTTTCTGTCTGTCTGGTCATCTTTTGAAGATGAGATTAAAATTGTGACCACTGTACCTTGTTATCTAACCATTGTGAGATGTTATATGTTTATGTTGATTATCTTACGTTTATGTTGGCTGTTCCTTAGCTATGTTAATTATATTCCTGTTTACATTTCTTATTATTAGGGTAATGTGATCAAGCCCTACCTGGTCCTGTATGCTATATAAATTCTGTGTGAGTTTTTCAATAAAGTGAGTTCCAGTTCCAGTGCACCTAAGATATTGTCGGCTAGTCTTGGGTGCTCCGCTATAATACCTGGTTCCTGGGTCCAGCCTGGAGGAAGCTATATATCTTGATGGAGGCACCCAAGCTGGGTGCTGGACGGTTCCTTCACATTTGGTGGCAGCAGTGGGAACTGCTTCCTCCCTACGAGCAGTCCAAACCACCAACGGGATCCAGTGTCGGGTGATATCGAAGAGGTGTTCCAGGAGCCAGTCGCCATGGAAGCAGGGTTCCAGTGGCAAATGCAAAAGATGTTCGCTCAGTACAGAGAGCCTGGTTCTACCCAGGACGTACTGGAATTAAGAGACGTGCTTCGCCGGGAGCTCTGGATGGAGGATCTCCAAGTGGATCAAGACTATTATAGAAAGGTCCTCATTATGTTCATGAAATAGTACTGGCTGCAGTTGGACTTGCTCATACCATTCCTAGTGTCAGGGACTTACTGTAGTAAGACGGAGGAGGTGCGTGCGTGCACACATGCGCACACGGGTTCCAGTCCAACAAGCTGGGCAGCAGCGTGTGTGCGTGCGCGCTAGGCGCTGCTTGACACCAATGGGCCTTTAAAAGTACAGCAGCAACCTGTACCTACTATCTGATTATCTGTATTGACCTGGCTCTGCTGACTTACCTGATATCTCCAATCCTGACCTCGGCTTGCCTTGACTCTGCTAAAAGACTTTCTGCTTGATATCCTGTTGCCAACCAGTGCCTGTTTATCTGACCCTGCTCCAGCCTGCTGCCTTGTTCTGTCTGATTACCTGTGTTGACCCAGCTTGTCTGACCCCGCTCCAGCCTGCTACCTTGCTCTGTCTGATTACCTGTGTTTGACCCAGGTTGTCTCACCCTGCTCCAGTCTGCTGCTGATCCTGCACCATCCAGCTCACCGGGTCACTGACCTGCATCTGTTGGCATCCGCATCCCGGTCCTTCCTGGTAGTTCATCATCCACCCATCTGTGCCAGCTACCACAGATCTCACAGGCACTCCTACCTCACTACGCTCTCAAGGCCACTGTCCCAACTCCAGTGGCTCTTGAGCCAGGGCTGTAAGAGAGGTCTCCTCCTACACGTTAGGCTCTACTACAAGGTACATAACACCTAGGAGAGCATCCTCGGGAGGAATAGCTGACGGAGTTGGAAAGGCTGGTCCAGACAGAAATGGTGCTGGACGATGATTACCGAGCGCTGCAGTGGTATGCTACCGAAGTGTGTCCATGGATGAAACAGCGATCCCATAGAAGGCTATGACTATAGCGCCCTGGGATTGATATTTGAGACGCTTCAGTGGATCCACATTTCGGTAGTGCAGTGGAGTGGAGATGGGAGGACATCCGAGATTTTAGGGCGCTGGGACTTCCCAGTGAGCTTGGATTGAGAAGGGACTTGGACTTTATAGTTACACAAGAATGGGAGCTGGAACAAGCATATAAAAGACTGTTCGACAAAGCTCAACAGTATACCCCAGCACCTACAGATGTTATGGATTATGAGTCACCTGCCGAAGTGCTGGCACTGGGCACAAGTGCCACTAGCCCGTGCCCTGGATTTTCAGCAATTCTAGAGACTGGGGATCTAATAGACTTTTCTGCTGAGGAGGAACAACCTAGTGAGCTTCCAGCAGAAGAGCTTGCAGAGAGAGAAGAAGCAGCCGGCCTTTCTTCCACACAACTGACAGGGATATGAGATTTCATGCCAGCAGCATCTGAGGAGTTACAAAAAACTTCTCCAGCAGAAGCGCTGACTTTAGGGTAGTGTGCTATAGAGCTCTGCCCTACACCCACGGCAGTTCCAGGGGCACAGGGTGAGAAGGTGGTGGTTCTTTTTTCCCAGCGAAAGTCGGAGATACAGGTAGGGGAGGAAGCCATTCCCCCTCCCCAGTGGCAGGCCAAGGACCAGGGAGAGGAGGTGATTGTCCTCGTTCCCCAGAGGCAGATCCACAGTCCAGGAGCGGAGGAAGCCGCCCTCCCTCCTAAGCAGTCAGCCAAAGTGGAGGAAATGGTCTTCCCTCCCCAGCAAGGATTTGTGCACCTGTGAGACAGTACTAGAGAAATGTCTTCACAGCAGCTGGATGAGACTATGGGAGATGGAGCAGCCGGCTCATTTTCCCAGCGGCAGTTGAAGGACCAGGGAGGGGAGGAAGCCATTCCCTCTCTCCTGCGGCAGATCCACAGTCTGGGAGTGGAGGAAGCCAGCCTCCCTTCCCAACAGTTAGCCAGGGCAGATGTTGTGGGGTCCCCAGCAGAAGCGCTTGCATCAGGGCACAGTGCTACCAACCTCTGCCCAGCTCCGGTAACAGCTCCACAGTTCCAGGGAGCCAGGGCAAGTCCCCAGCGACAAGCTGATGTAGTGAAGCTCCTACTCCCAGCTGAAGCTCTGGCAACAAGGCAGAGCACCGCTCGCCTCTGCCTAGCACCTACAGTATTTCCACGGCTTCAGGGAGCCAGGGCAGGCAGCCCCTCTCGGCTAGTTTTGGGTGTTCAGCTACAATACCTGGTTCCTGGGTCCAGACTGGAGAAAGCTATATATCTTGACGGAAGCACCCAAGCTGGGTGCTGGATGGTTCAGTCACAGAGCAAAGCTTAGGTAGAGAGTAAGCTGTGCCTCTGAGGAGCCAAACTGTAGTAGAGAGTAAGCTCTGCCTCTGAGGAGCCAAGCCATAAAAGAGAGTAAGCTCTGCCTCTGAGGAGCCAAGCCACAAGAGAGTAAGCTCTGCCTCTGAGGAGCCATGCTGTAGTAAAGGGTAAACTCTGCCTCTGAGGAGCCAAGCCACACAAGAGAGTAAGCTCTGCCTCTGAGAAGCCAAGCCATAGTAGAGAGTAAGCTCTGAATCTGAGGAGCCAAGCCATATTAGAGAGTAAGCTCTGCCTCTGAGAACCCAAGCCATAGTGGAGAGTAAGCTCTGCCTCCGAGGAGCCAAGCCACAAAAGAGAGTAAGCTCAGCCTCTGAGGACCCAAGCCATAGTAGAGAGTAATCTCTGCCTCTGAGGAGCCAAGCCGTAGTAGAGAGCAAGCTATGCCTCTGGGGAGCCAAGCCACAAAAGAGAGTAAGCTCTGCCTCTGAGGAGCTAAGCCATAGTAGAGAGAGTAAGCTCTGCCTCTGAGGAGCCAAGCCACAGTAGAGAGTAAGCTTTGCCTCTGAGGAGCCAAACTGCAGTAGAAAGCAAGCACTGCCTCTGAGGAGTTAGGCTGCAGAGGAAATTGAAGTGTTTCTAAAGTCATAACATTTTTACCTTAACACATTCCCTGCATTAAGGTAAAAAATGTCCCAGTAGCAGTATTGTGCCTCCCTCAAATACTTACCTGAGTCCTCACTCGATTCAGCGCTGTGCCTATCTCTAGTGGCTCTCTCTTCTCTCCTTGCATTCACAGGACACAGAGGCAGCATCAGGAGCTCCTGCTGCAGTCAATCAAATCCTCTGAGGAGGGAGAAGGGGGCAGGGCCGAGCTGTACTATGTTTATCTGTGGACGCACACAGCTCAGTTTGGCAGCGAGGCTGCACGTCTGCCCCAATAGCTATAGGGTCAGACAGAGAAAAAAAAGGAGCAGAGAGCACTGGAGGGGGACCCCAGAAGAGGAGCATTGAGGCCGCTCTGTGTAAAACCATTACAGAGCATGTAAGTATAATATGTTTTTTATTTTAGTTTACTTTACTTTCAGCCGCTGATGAGTGCAGATCTACTGAAGTTTAGAACTTCTAGTATGGATGGCACAGGGTATGCAGGCTGTATGTAGGTGGGATCTAACTGCGTCCGTGCACGTGGGGTACCACCTCGTCTGAAGGCATGCTCACCAATGCCCGGGACCAGGTGGAAGCTGCGGTCATGTGAGGAATCAAACATTAAGGCAGTCCCCCGACTCAGAGATGAGCCACTTGTGTGCAGAATTAGTGTACGGTGTTCCTCCATAAGATATTTTGTCCCAAGGAACTACACACTTGTGCTGTTGTATGTGCTGCATTAGGAGGGACATGCAGAGCCATTGCCCATCCCACCAGTCCAGCGTACCTCCATCACCTCGCTCCATGTAACAGAACGAAACCTCACTGGACACATAGCGTGGGTCTCATGCATGTCCTACATTAAACCTTTCCTTCCTGTACCCAGTGATCAGGCCTTAGTTCTCTATAACACTAATCTTCTTCTGGTTACCATGGGAGATGGACAGCTTGGGAGAGAGTCAGAACACTGACTCACCCAACCAGGCACCATGAAGCTGTTCTTCCCTTCGGGTTACCCATGGCAGCTACCTCCTCTTCTTTGCCTTGCCAGGTAACCTTTTGTAGTGGTGTTACACACACCCAATGCGATATCAGACCTGGATTCTTACGCCAAGATCATGCATCCCTTGAGTATTTTCAGACCAGGCTCAGAGCAGTTGAAACAACTTTTACTGAGAACTTGGCACAACATGTATAAACGTTTTTCACCTGACTACATCTAACTGTGGCTACCCCAGTGTACCTGTACAGGAGAAATGTCTATGGGAAAAGTCCATACTTGGCAAAACTCGAACAGAGATGTCTATGGTCTTGGGGTGTCCCGATGAATTGGCGCTCCAAAAGTGGACCACAAGTCCCAGCAAGCTTCTGTACATGTCCTGTTGTCTCAAGCCCTGGGCCCCCTGGGACCTGAACCTATTCCCTTTTGTAGTACACGGGATGGAGACTGGTCCCAAAACAAAGCCAGTGAACATACCCAGGGAATGTGGCAAGAGACATTAACCCCCAATCTGGACAGCCAAGTGCTCACTAATTACATAATACAGGAAGCCACCTGCCTACATGTATGCTCTCTGATCAAAGATTATCATTACACAGTTTTCAGATATCATCTTATTGTCAATGTTGAGCCTCCAGTGTGGGACTTCATCAGGTTTCTTGTTCCTCTTTCGTTGAGTTTCACCTAGAGGATAAGCAACACTCCCTCATACACACCTACAGGCTGATTCAGCAATATTGTGGCCTCTGAAGGAAATCAATCCTCCAATCAGCCCTTATTCTGAGGAGCAGAAACCAGATGTATCCTGGGACTCAGCACCTAGAAGAAGTTGGCTGCCATCTTCGGCACACGTTACTTTTGAATGTTCCGCTCAGGCAGCATTGGACTTACAACCATCAGCAGCTTCCTATATACATCTTATTTGTATTCTGATTGTAGATTGGTTGCCTTCTTCTCCTTGGTTTCACCGACTCTGTTCTTTACAATAAAATGTCCAGGTTTGTTCACACAAACAACCGACTAAAACTTCTGCCTAATGAGAGCAGAAAATGGAATTTTCCCAGGCAGAGTGGACAGCTATGTCTGGAGGACGCCTGGAATCATGCCATTCAATGAGAAGATCTTTAGCTATCGAAAGGAGCAGATCTCAGTCCTGAGGATCACGCCACTGACACCGACATCTCCATCACACTACAGCCTCAAACGTACCACACACAATCATACTACAAACCCAACCACACCAGCTATCAGGGCCTGTACTTGAACCTAGGGCCTTTGCTGTGTCTGGCAATCACTCTTCTCGCCAGAGGCGGCTGGTGCTCAAAATATTGGGGGGCGCAAACAAACTGAAAAATTCTGAAAAAAAACATCAATTGCAGCCTCACTGTGCCCATAAAATGCAGCCACTGTGCCCATCATATGCAGCCATTCTGCCCATCATATGCAGCTTCTGTGCCCATCATATGCAGCCTCCTTGCCCATCATATGCAGCTATTGTGCCCATCATGTGCAGCTTCTGTGCCCATCATATGCAGCTTCTGTGCCCATCATATGCAGCTTCTGTGCCAATCATATGCAGCCACTGTGACCCCCCCCCACTATCAGACCGGCACTTACCCCATCCGGGTGATGGCAGCGAGCTGTGGGATGGACAGGTGAAGGCTCCTGCATCCTCCATGGTTCCTGTGCATCTCCTCCTCCATTCGGCTGGGCGTGGGGCACGCAGCACACTGGCAGTACCTCGCAGGAGGAGATCCAGCACTTACCGGGCTGTTGGGTCCTCTCTGCTCCTGTGTCTCCTGTGTCAGCAGCGGCGCCAGAGGAGTCTGATCCTCCAGCTTCCTCCCCTGTGTGTCTCTTCCGCCAAAGTGCCGGGCATTCAATAGGATGCCCGGCGCTTTGGCCAATCGGGAAACAGGTCTCACTGACCTGCCTCCTGATTGGCGGGGAGGCAGTGTGGTGTAAAAATAGCAAAAATTAATTTGCTATGGTCACACAACAGGGTGGGATCAGGGCGCACTCTCTGCGCCCCGAGCCCACCCTTTTTCAAAGCCTATTAGAGCCTCAGTCTCTAATCAGGTGCTTAACAAAAAAACACCCCCTCCCACTCTGCCATAGGAGTCCATGCGTCCAGCGTCCTGAAAGGGGCCGGGGCATGGATAGGGAGGTGGAGGCAGGGACTGGGGGGAGGCGCCCGTGCGTCCACAATGCACAACCTACATCTCTCTGAGCTACCTGAGAAGCTGGACAGCTCCATGCCTGATCCATTGGACAACCCTGCCTTGTGCCTTGCTTTCTGGTGAACCTTTAACCTTTTTGCTCCTCCCATGAATTTACTGTTTTAAGATATGCTCTGCGCTTCCTGTTTGCCAAATGATTGTGCTTCACACATTATCTCACCATCTGCATAAAGCTACCTCTATTGCTACTTGGAATTCGATCGTGGCTTGTGCCCCCCTACTACGAAACTATTCTCCTGCACTGACCTTGGCTTGTGACTCTGCCACCGATCAGTGGTCTATCGGTTGAGACAATTCAACCTTTGAAGAACTGAGAACTGTGCTTAGCCTGACGTTTTCGGCCATTGGTCTCCACCTACTACAGGTATTCCCCTAAACACAACCCCACCACACACATTCATACTACAGACACAACAATATAACGCACCATTACCCCAGTGACACTGATATCTCCATCTCACTACAGGGCCAATCACATCACACACAATTCTTCAACACACCATCAGACCGCTGACACCAATACCTCCATCATTTAGCACACAAACAGCAGATGGACTCTGCAGGCAGATATGGCGGGAGACGCAGATTCAGCAACGTGTTCGCTCCTCCATCTGTCAGAAGATCTGAAGATAAAAACAAACGTTCTGCTCTTCCAGCAAATGAGAGCGAACATCTCATGTCTAATTATCAGCCAATTATGGAGGGAAAATGATTAATTCCCGTCCCACCAAACACAAAACATGACACAACCATATCTGATGGGCAAAAAGCCGAAGGCTTCACTCTACACTACCCCAGAGGAGGATGGGCTGACTGATGACTGACTGTTGGGCCATGCACGCTCCCTCAGATGAAGGCTGAAATTTGAGCCATGCACGCTCTCTCGGAGGAAGACAGACAGTTGGGCCATACACGCTCTTTCAGATGAAGGCTGACAGTTGGGCTGTGCACGCTCTTTCGGAACAGTGGGAGAGAAGGTTTAGGGCCAGGGTACCCTTAGATAGTTGCAATGTCAATTGGCAGACTCCAAGACTTCTACAGGTAGACAGTCATGCAGGAAAAGGCACCCAGCAGGGCATCACATCTGCATGTATAGGAGCGCTGTCTCCTATGGCAACAGTCTTTGCCATAGGAGACATCGTTTTAGTGTTATATGATCACTTCTTGTAGATTCTCAGTCTCTCTCATTAGACTTGCTGATTCACTGCCACTGAATCCCATGAGCTCTCCTAATCTTCTTACTTTAGTATCTTCCTCAAGCTTCCCTGCTGGGTCCCTGGCTTGGCACTCCAGATACTCCTCAAGCGTCACCCCACTGGCTGGTTCCTTGGCTTGGCACCAGCTGAAGTTTCCCAATTCTTCACCGTCCACGGTTGGTGAGAATACTGCTCTGGTACTTGCTTCAGCTACTCACTGTGGTCCCTGGTAACAAGGTGGATGGTCCCTGAGTGGCGACAGCTTCACCTCTACCTCCGACCACGACAGGTTCTCCGGCCGGCAGAACCATCACTCCTGGTTGGACTGCAAGCCGCAATCCCAACCCTACGCTGCTCTTTCTTGCTTCTGGATAGGCCCTCAGACAACCTAGGAGCCAGATGTGCCCTAGGTAGATAGGCCAAAAATCTGGCCTAGCATCCCGGGCAGCACAACACACGTTCACCCAGACAGCAGTCTAGGTGGCACAGAACCCTGATCACCTGACTCCACCCAAATATATAGGTTCTCCCAGCAGGCCAAGGGATTTAAGAAAATCCCTGCACATTGACTGAGATACCCCATATACTCCTAATATGCCCTTGCTTTGCCCTTGTCTTATCTAATGCCACTGAGTACCCAGCCACCCAGTGGCAGAAGAAAGAAGTGCAGCAATTCTAGACTTAGGGTGAATTCAATTAATCCCTAACAATTGGCCAAGGCAAATACACCTGGCAGGTAAATTTAGGAGCCTAAACATCAGGGTGCTACATCCTCCCCCTGCCTACAAAACTATGTCTCGGAGTTTGCAGAAAAAATTATTTAAGCCTGAGAGCGAATGTCCAGGCAAAATTGAGATGGGTGGGGAAACAAGAGAAGAATAATAACAACACCAGTACATGTGGCATACCACGTGGAATAAACATGTATATCAGATACATGAAGCAATGGTAATCCACACAGAGTAGTCAGATATCAAACATTATATACAATTTCAAATGCAGCATACCATTCAAATGATTAAAGGAAATATAAGCAATAACCGTACATACTAACTACCTATCTAATATATATACAGTGGGGACGGAAAGTATTCAGACCCCCTTAAATGTTTTACTCTTTGTTATATTGCAGCCATTTGCTAAAATCATTTAAGTTCAATTTTTCCTCATTAATGTACACACAGCACCCCATATTGACAGAAAAACACAGAATTGTTGACATTTTTGCCGATTTATTAATAAAGAAAACCTGAACCAAGACGGATCTCTCAAACTACACGAAGAAGCGCCTTTCGTGGCTAGGCAGGGTGAATGCCATAAAAATGGACGTTCTCCCTTGGTTTCTCTATTTGTTTCGGACAATTCCCATTTCCATACCCTCCTGGTTCTTTAAGAAGCTCCGCCAACTATTCTCCTCCTTTATATGGGGAGGGGCTCGTCCTCGGATACGCTATGAGACTCTCTCGCTCCCCAAGATTCGTGGCGGAGCTCCAGATGCCTCTATATACTATAGGGCAGCAGTACTCACACGTATACTTAACTGGTTCCATCATTCCTCCACCAAATTGTGGGTACAAATAGAGAGCCATATCAATTCGATAGATCTCCGCGCCTTACCGTGGACGCCTACCGAATTCCCGAAAGGAGGGATACCCCTGAGCGACCTCACACGACAAACCTTCCAAATTTGGACCCGAATGAATTCCTCCAAGACCCTATCTCCTCTGAAAGGACCCATGACTCCACTGTTTGGGACCCCGGCTTTTCCTCCGGCCCTACAAGGAGCAAGTTTTGGACCTTGGTGTAAGGAGGACCACAGACGACTTGCCCAAGTCCTGCGATCAGACTCTTCCCTGACTCATGACATCCCCTCGATGCATTGGCTGCAGAGGCAACAGGTGATATCCTTCATTCGCACCTTCCCATCCCTGCCTGATATACTTGCTGACTTAACAGAATTGGAGAGCATGCTGCTCCAGACCGCCCCCCCTACACATGTGGTCTCTCAACTATATTCTCTCATACATATGGTTTATAATCCTGACCTCCCCCCATACACACAGGCCTGGAAGGAAGATTTGGGTCACCCCATTTCACATGTAGACTGGCAAAAGTGCTTCATTCTGACTCACAAAATATCCTTAGCCTCCAAAGCCCAAGAAAAAGGATTTAAGTTGTTGACCCGTTAGTACAGATGCCCCTTGACTTTGCACTGGATAAACCCGACACTCGCGGATACCTGCTGGCGTTGCTTGTCATCCAAGGGAACCTTACTCCACATTTGGTGGGAATGCCCCCCTGTGGGGCGGTTCTGGCAGAAGATCCTCGACTTGTACTGCAGACTCATGACGACCTCAATCACACCCTCTCCTGAGGTAGTCCTGCTATCTTTGCTCCCTGGACCGATTAAATCGGTCAAAAAAGACGTTTTGCGTCACTTTCTGGTGGCTGCTAGAACAGTTCTGCCCAGACATTGGAAGTCGACGAGCATGCCTTCCCTAGGGGATTGGGCAATTGAAGTGGACCAAATTAATAGATTGGAACGAATGTTGTCGCAGGAAAAGGGTAAGCAGGAGCAATTCTCCAAGACCTGGACCTCATGGTCTATGTTTCGCTACTCCTCAGAATTTATTTCATGGACCTCAGAGGATTCCACCGACACACCTGAATAGCCACAGTGGAAAATCTCTCTCTTAATTTCTACATCCTTTACTGCCTTGACCCTTCTATCACCACTCTCTTTTTTTTTCTTCTCCTTTCCCTTTAAATGTTAGTGTTACACGCTCACCTAAATCATAATCTCTAGTCTCATTAGACCGGAACGGTGACACACACAGAGCTTCCCCCTCAGAGAAAACGTGCTCAGCGCAGAAGTAAAAGCCTTAGCCTACTTGTAATGAGTGGGCACCGCTCGTTGAGTAGATAGTGGTGCTCACCTAACCTTACTAAGCCGGGTTAGACGCTGTAGGTATACAGGCTTATATACTATACCAATCAACCAAAGCTCACAAATGATCTAAACCATGAGACGGTACGACACCAGTGTTGCACGAATGTATATCTTTGTTTATGTGTTATTGAACGACATATTTGTATACTGTACAATTTTTCAATGCTAATTTGCCTATCAATAAAATAAGATTGAATTAAAAAAGAAAAACTGAAATATCACATGGTCCTAAGTATTCAGACCCTTTGCTGTGACACTCATATTTAACTCAGCTGCTGTCCATTTCTTCTGATCATCCTTGAGATGGTTCTACACCTTCATTTGAGTCCAGCTGTGTTTGATTATACTGATTGGACTTGATTAGGAAAGCCACACACCTGTATATATAAGACCTTACAGCTCACAGTGCATGTCAGAGCAAATGAGAATCATGAGGTCAAAGGATTTGC
Organism: Aquarana catesbeiana; assembly: GCF_042186555.1. NCBI lineage: Eukaryota > Metazoa > Chordata > Amphibia > Anura > Ranidae > Aquarana > Aquarana catesbeiana. The sequence continues at coordinate 341,794,107 of NC_133330.1, forward strand.
CTGAAGAGCTCAGAGACAGAATTGTGGCAAGGCACAGATCTAGCCAAGGTTACAAAAAAATTTCTGCTGCACTTAAGGTTCCCAAGAGCACAGTGGCCTCCATAATCCTTAAATGGAAGACGTTTGGGATGACCAGAACCCTTCCTAGAGCTGGCCGTCCGGCCAAACTGAGCTATCGGGGGAGAAGAGTTTTGGTGAGAGAGGTAAAGAAGAACCCAAAGATCACTGTGGCTGAGCTCCAGAGATGCAGTCGGGAGATGGGAGAAAGTTGTAGAAAGTCAACCATCACTGCAGCCCTCCACCAGTCGGGCTTTATGGTAGAGTGGCCCGATGGAAGCCTCTCCTCAGTGCAAGACACATGAAAGCCCGCATGGAGTTCGCTAAAAAACACCTGAAGGACTCCAAGATGGTGAGAAATAAGATTCTCTGGTCTGATGAGACCAAGATAGAACTTTTTGGCCTCAATTCTAAGCGGTATGTGTGGAGAAAACCAGGCACTGCTCATCACCTGTCCAATACAGTCCCAACAGTGAAGCATGGTGGTGGCAGCATCATGCTGTGGGGGTGTTTTTCAGCTGCAGGGACAGGATGACTGGTTGCAATCGAGGGAAAGATAAATGCGGCCAAGTACAGGGATATTCTGGATGAAAACCTTCTCCAGAGTGCTCAGGACCTCAGACTGGGCCGAAGGTTTACCTTCCAACAAGACAATGACCCTAAGCACACAGCTAAAATAATGAAGGAGTGGCTTCACAACAACTCCGTGACTGTTCTTGAATGGCCCAGCCAGAGCCCTGACTTAAAACCAATTGAGCATCTCTGGAGAGACCTAAAAATTGCTGTCCACCAACGTTTACCATCCAACCTGACAGAACTGGAGAGGATCTGCAAGGAGGAATGGCAGAGGATCCCTAAATCCAGGTGTGAAAAACTTGTTACATCTTTCCCAAAAAGACTCATGGCTGTATTAGATCAAAAGGGGCTTCTACTAAATACTGAGCAAAGGGTCTGAATACTTAGGACCATGTGATATTTCAGTTTTTCTTTTTTAATAAATCAGCAAAAATGTCAACAATTCTGTGTTTTTCTGTCAATATGGGGGGCTATGTGTACAATATGGGGGGCTGTGTGTACAATATGGGGGCTGTGTGTACAATATGGGGGGCTGTGTGTACATTAATGAGGAAAAAAATGAACTTAAATGATTTTAGCAAATGGCTGCAATACAACAAAGAGTGAAAAATTTAAGGGGGTCTGAATACTTTCCGTCCCCACTGTGTATATATATATATATATATATATATATATATATATATATATATATAGTGTAATGAAAGAGTATAAATAGTTAAGGCAATTCTCACATGAAATCCCTGTCCCTCCTTGACCAAGGGAGATGCTCTGGTGCAGCAACACCCGAAAGAGAAGCAAACAGTAATGCAAATGCATCCCATCCCTATAAGAACACAGTGCAATATGTAGAAAAAGTGTTTAAGTAGTTATTATTTGTCCTCAGTAGGGATGAGCTTCAAGTTCGAGTCGAACTCATGTTCGACTCGAACATGGGCTGTTCGCAAGTTCGCCGAACAGCGAACAATTTGGGGTGTTCGCGGCAAATTTGAATGCCGCGGAACACCCTTTAAAAGTCTGTTGGAGAAATCAAAAGTGATAATTTTAAAGGCTTATATGCAAGTTATTGTCATAAAAAGTGTTTGGGGACCCGGGTCCTGCCCCAGGGGACATGGATCAATGCAAAAAAAAGTTTTAAAAAGGCCATTTTTTTGGGAGCAGTGATTTTAATAATGCTTAAAGTGAAACAATAAAAGTAATATTCCTTTAAATTTTGTAGCTGGGGGGTGTCTATAGTATGCCTGTAAAAGGAGCGCATGTTTCCCGTGTTTAGAACAGTCTGACAGCAAAATGACATTTCAAAGGAAAAAAAGTCATTTAAAACTACGCGGCTATTAATGCATTGCCGGTCCGACAATACACATAGAAGTTCATTGATAAAAACGGCATGGGAATTCCCCACAGGGGAACCCCGAACCAAAATTTTAAAAAAGAAATGACGTGGGGGGTCCCCCTAAATTCCATACCAGGCCTTTCAGGTCTGGTATGGATATTAAGGGAAACCCCGGCCAAAATTAAAAAAAAAAAAATGACGTGGGGGGTCCCCCTAAATTCCATACCAGGCCCTTCAGGTCTAGTATGGATATTAAGGGGAACCCTGCGCCAAAATTAAAAAAAAAAAACGGCGTGGAGTCCCCCCAAAAATCCATACCAGACCCTTATCCGAGCACGCAACCTGGCAGGCCGCAGGAAAAGAGGGGGGGACGAGACAGCGCCCCCCCTCCTGAACCGTACTGGGCCCCATGCCCTCAACAATGGGAGGATGGTTGTGGGGGTCTGTGGGTGGGGGGCTTATCGGAATCTGGAAGCCCCCTTTAACAAGGGGACCCCCAGATCCCGGCCCTCCCCCCTGTGTGAAATGGTAAGGGGGTACAAAAGTACCCCTACCATTTCACTAAAAAACTGTGAAAAATGTTAAAAATGACAAGAGACAGTTTTTGACAATTCCTTTATTTTATTGCTTCTTCTTTCTTCTATCTTCCTTCATCTTCTTCTGGTTCTTCCTCCGGTGTTCTCGTCCAGCATCTCCTCCGTGGCGTCTTCTTCCCTTCTTCTCCTCGGGCCGCTCCGCATCCATGGCATGGAGGGAGGCTCCCACTCTTCTCTTCATCTTCTTCTCTTCATCTTCTTTTCGTGGCCCCGCCCCCCGTTATTTAAGAACCGTCAGAAGAGGAGAAGCGTCACACAGCGGGAGCCTCCCTCCATGCCGTCATAGATGTGGAGCGGCCCGAAAAGAAGATGAAGACAAGAAGATGAAGAGAAGAAGATGAAGAGAAGAGCGGGAGCCTCCCTCCATGCCATGGATGCGGAGCGGCCCGAGGAGAAGAAGGGAAGAAGACGCCGTGGAGGAGATGCTGGACGAGAACACCGGAGGAAGAACCAGAAGAACCAGAAGAAGAAGAAGAAGAAGATGAATGAAGGAAGATAGAAGAAAGAAGAAAGAAGAAGCATTTAAATAAAGGAATTGTCAAAAACTGTCTCTTGTCATTTTTAACATTTTTGACAGTTTTTTAGTGAAATGGTAGGGGTACTTTTGTACCCACTTACTATTTCACACAGGGGGGAGGGCCGGGATCTGGGGGTCCCCTTGTTAAAGGGGCCTTCCAGATTCCGATAAGACCCCTCCGCAGACCCCCACAACCACCGGCCAGGGTTGTGGGGATGAGGCCCTTGTCCTCATCAACATGGGTACAAGGTGTTTTGGGGGCTACCCCAAAGCACCCTCCCAATGTTGAGGGCACGTGGCCTGGTACGGTTCAGGAGGGGGGGGGGCTCTCTTGTCCACCCTCTTTTCCTGCGGCCTGCCAGGTTGCGTGCTCGGATAAGGGTCTGGTATGGATTTTTGGGGGGACCCCACGCCGTTTTTTTTTTAAATTTTGGCGCAGGGTTCCCCTTAATATCCATACCAGACCTGAAGGGCCTAGTATGGAATTTAGGGGGACCCCCCCACGTCATTTTTTTTTTTTTTATTTTGGTTCGGGGTTCCCCTGTGGGGAATTCCCATGCCGTTTTTATCAATGAACTTCTATGTGTATTGTCGGACCGGCAATTCATTAATAGCCGCGAGTATTTTTAAATGACTTTTTTTCCTTTGAAATGTCATTTTGCTGTCAGACTGTTCTAAACACAGGAAACATGCGCCCCTTTACAGGCATACTATAAACACCCCCCAGGTACGAAATTTAAAGGGATATTACACTTTTATTGTTTCACTTTAAGCATTATTAAAATCACTGCTCCCGAAAAAACGGCCGTTTTTAAAACTTTTTTTTGCATTGATCCATGTCTCCTGGGGCAGGACCCAGGTCCCCAAACACTTTTTATGACAATAACTTGCATATAAGCCTTTAAAATTATCACTTTTGATTATTCATGTTCGTGTCCCATAGACTGTAACGGTGTTCGTGTGTTCGAACAAATTTTTTGCCTCTTCGCATGTTCTGGTGCGAACCGAACAAGGGGGGTGTTCGACTCATCCCTAGTCCTCAGCCAAGGACAGCATAGCAGCACAAGTACACCCTATAATAAAATTACATTCTATACATAATGAAAGTGGGCCCCATTCTCAGCCGAGAATACCACCCCCTTTTTTTTTCTAAACTTTCCTTAGTGTTCCATATCAAGCATACAGTCCTGATGCATGGATTAGTCCATTATTCACACAAATGGTAAGAATTTGCCCCTTTGCTACAGCTCATCCTACCTAACTACACCCCCCCCCAGTTTCCCTTCTTCTCTAGGAACAACTCTGGGGACAAGGAGGCACAGCTGCCCTCAGATAACAAGCAGCCAGGCCATGGTGCAAGGGACCGCACTCTGGGACACAGGTCTCCTTGCAATGATTTCCGCAATCTGTCCACATGACAGCTGGGGACTGAGAAGAAAGAACAACAACCTGCTGAATATTACAGGTCACTTTTCACAGTGAATCACCCCAACAACTCCAATAATGTGGCTCATTGCGGGCACTTCCTGTAACTGCCGCGAGCATTCAGTTCAGAACAATGTCAGCAGCACAACCCTCAGAAATGTTCTCCTTTAGCAGCAACTCCTGTGCAAAGGTGAAGTCACTTACAGCATAGCGTTTATGACTCCACAAGGTGCACAGATTTGTAATCCAAAGTATCATGGAAAGCGCGATTCCAAGTTTTACCAGTAGTATCGGGCAAGAGTAAGGACTCTCCTTTGGCATTCACCTTAGTGACAAAGTGCTTAATGTCCTTCCTGTCTGGCCTACCTTAGGGCCGCAGCCCAAGGTGTGTAGCACTGAGAGGTATCTTTCAGCCACCCTTGGTGACAGTTTTGGAAAGTCCAACTGGATAGGGATGCAAAGAAAACTGCGCACAGCTTCATCCACCCATTGGGTCTCTTTATCCAAAATATCTTTTTCCAAGTGAGCTGGTATATAGATACCCGTATTCTTCCGCCACTTTCTTTATAAAGATTTGCTGCACTTTAGACAGCCGAGGCAGAGTTCTAGGGTCTCCATACCCGGGTGGGACCCGTGCGTCTGGAGCATGCTGAACCAAGCACCTAGCAACCACATCTGGCTTATGATCAGGCTTGGTTACAGGCATTGGCTTGGTAGGGCGAACTTTGGGGCCCTATTGAGCCCAATGGTCCTCCTTAAAAGATTTGGTAATATTTATCAGCGGTGCTGTATTAGCAGACAGCTTAATTTTCACACTAGTGGCCCTGGCAATGGGTACTTCACCCTCCTCTACTTCATTCATCTGCTCCTCATCGCTTTCGCTCCACTTCCCTGTCCAAGATAGAGTGTCCGAGAAAAGTTCAGATAATCCATCAGATGGGATATCTGAATTGGGTATGGTGGAGCACTCTTCGACCGGAATATAGCTCCGATTGGCGCTTGCTTCAACTGGCACAACTGTGTTATCCCCCTTAATGGCCAGAGGCATCACCTCCCCTACAGGCACACTGTTTTCACCCCTTGCAGGCTTACCTGACTCCGGTACTCTTTTCCCTAGTGGCTCCGACATTAGAGCGAGCAGCTGGGCCTGACTGCGTCCCCAAGGGGCGACCGGAGCGCTGGATCCTGGGGCAGCCGACGAGACAGGAGGGGCAGCCTCCTGCACGATTTGAATGATGGCAGGTGGGCTCGTGATATCACTCCCAGCCGTTATAGCGACATTCTTGTCCCAATCGGCCTGTAGTATCCGAGGAGGTTGGGCTGATGCGACTACCTGGTAACAAGGTGGATCCTTGGTGGTTCCCCGCAACGTCCACAGACGATCCAAGGCCTCAGATGTCTGGAAAGACTGGAACACTTCCGCAGATCAGTCCCAAGGCCTCATAGCCTCCAGCCGTGTACAGGGCAAGATTTCCCTTCGGTATGTACCGCACTCGACCATCGGGTGTTCGCCCGTTCGCAAAACAGCGAGGCTATCGTGGGAAATTCGAGCACCACAGAACATCCCATAATGCACCGCGAGATCGCAGTGCATTGCTGTATGATGATTGGCCAAAGCATGCACCTGACCTGCATGCTTTGGCCAATCACAACGCGCTCTGCTGAGATAGCCATAATTGGCCAAAGGTAGGGTGCCTTTGGCCAATCATGGCTCAGGATGACTAAGTCCACGCCCCACACTATATAAGGCTGCCTACACGGCGGCCAAGTGTAGTGTTGTTGGTGTGGACAGGGAGATAGCTTGAGTTAGATTAAGCAGGCAGGTTATTCAGTTAGTGGCAGTGTATTTGATTGATATAGATATATATATATATAGATATATATATATATATATATATATATATATATATATATATATATATATATATATATATATATATCAGTCAGTCTAGTACAGGGGGCGGGACCTTGTTTGACAGCGGCCAGGCTTTCATATCCAAGCTGTGTCATAGCAGGAGATCCCCGCTCTGTGTGATCTGGCCGGCTCTCCTCCTGACAGTTTCCTGGCTGATGGCTTTTGGCAGAAACAGTGCAGTCTTTTTATACAGGGCATCAGAACACCCCAGAGGGCAAGGAGGCAATTGCCCCCCGGGCCACTTTGATGCCCTGTAAAAAAAAAAAAGTCTGCACTGCTTCTGCCAGAAGCCATCAGCCAGGAAACCGTTAGCCCAGTCCGCCCTGATCCAGACTCCTTCTCAGGTAATTTCCACTAACCAAATGCGAGCAGGCGAGTGGAAATTTTGAGGGCTGGTCTAGTATATATATATATATAGACCTAAACCCTATTGATCATCTGTGGGACATCCTCAAACAGAAGGTGGAGGAGCGCAAGGTCTCTAACATCCACCAGCTCTGTGATGTCATCATGGAGGAGGGGAAGAGGACTCCAGTGACAACCTGTGAAGCTCTGGTGACCTCCATGCCCAAGAGGGTTAAGGCAGTGCTGGAAAATAATGGCGGCCACACACAATATTGATATTTTGGGCCCAATTTGTAGATTTTCACTTAGGGGTGTACTGACTTTTGTTGCCAGCGGTTTAGACATTAATGGCTGTGTGTTGAGTTATTTTGAGGGGACAGCAAATTTACACTGTTATACAAGCTGTACACTCACTACTTTACATTGTAGACAAGTGTCATTTCTTCAGTGTTGTCACATGAAAAGATAGAAGAAAAGATTTACAAAAATGTGACTGAGGGGTGTACTTACTTTTGTGAGATACTGGGGCGGGGGTGGGGGTGGGATGGGGGTACCCGGGACAGCTGATGCCACTGCAGTCTATTTTGTTCACATGATGTCTCCAACAATGGACGGTGAAGGTGGATGCAGAGAGCCGCGTGCTGAACATTCCCGCAGGGTCAGCCTTGAACTCTATTGAGTTTATTATGGAGGAGAAAACTCCATTGTCACAATCCGCACCCCCCCCTCCCCCCCAACAGAATGAACCTTCTATAGATGTCTGCAGGCCCAATGAGAGCGAAGAGTGAGAAAATATCCAGAGATGTACATTGTACTGTCCTCATCATCTGCCTCATCCTTCCTTACCATCATTGTCATCATCTACCTCATCCTCATTCTCCTCCTCTGCTTCCTCCTCCTCACCATCATCAACCTTATTCTCCTCCTCATTGTCAGCCTCATCCTCCTCATAATCAGCCTCATCATCATCTGCCTCATCCTCCTTACCATCATCATCATCATCCACCTCATCCTCATTCTCCTCCTCTGCTTCCTTCTCCTCCCCATCATCAACCTTATTCTCCTCCTCATCGTCAGCCTCATCCTCCTCCTCCTCATAATCAGCCTCATCATCATCCGCCTCATCCTCCTTACCATCATCATCATCATCCACCTCATCCTCATTCTCCTCCTCTGCTTCCTTCTCCTCACCATCATCAACCTTATTCTCCTCCTCATTGTCAGCCTCCTCCTCCTCATAATCAGCCTCATCATCATCTGCCTCATCCTCCTTACCATCATCATCATCATCCACCTCATCCTCATTCTCCTCCTCTGCTTCCTTCTCCTCACCATCATCAACCTTATTCTCCTCCTCATCGTCAGCCTCATCCTCCTCCTCCTCATAATCAGCCTCATCATCATCTGCCTCATCCTCCTTACCATCATCATCATCCTCATTCTCCTCCTCTGCTTCCTCCTCCTCACCATCATCAACCTTATTCTCCTCCTCATTGTCAGCCTCATCCTCCTCCTCCTCCTCATCATCCGCCTCATCCTCCTTACCATCATCATCATCATACACCTCATCCTTATTCTCCTCCTCTGCTTCCTCCTCCTCACCATCATCAACCTTATTCTCCTCCTCCTCCTCACCATCAGCCTCATCATCATCCGCCTCATCCTCCTTACCATCATCGTCATCATCCACCTCATCAGCCTTATTCTCCCCCTCCGCTTCCTCCTCACCATCATCAACCTTGTTCACCTCCTGTTTATCATCCTTCTCACCATCAGCCTCATCATCCTCCTCCTCATAATCAGCCTCATCCTCCTTACCATCATCTCATTCTCCTCCTTCATTCCCTCCTCCTCATCATCCGCCTCACCATCATCAGTCTTATTCTCCTCCACCGCTTCCTCCTCCTTATCATCCACCCCCTCATCAGCCGTATTCTACTCCTCACCATCAGCCTCATCCTCCTCCTCCTCATCAGACTCACCATCATCATCATCCTTATCCTCCACCTCCTCATCAGCCTCATCCTCTTTCTTATCCGCCTTATCAACCATATTCTTGTCCTCCTTATCATCCTTCTCATCCTTCTCACCATCAGCCTCATCATCCTCCTCTTCATAATCAGCCTCACCACCCTTACCATCATACCCATCATCCGCCTCCTCCTCCACTCCCTCCTCCTCATCGTCTGCCTCATCTGCCTTATTCTCCTCCTCACCATCAGCCTCATCCTCCTCCTCATCATCATCCCCCTCATCCTCCTCACCATCAGCCTCATCCTCCTCCTCATCATCATCCCCTTCATCCTCCTCACCATCAGCCTCATCCTCCTCATCCTTTATTCTCGTCCTCATCATGTTCTCCTCCACTTCCTCCTCCATACCATATGCCTCCTCCTCCTCATCCACCTTCTCATCAGCATCCCCCCCCCCCACCTTCTGCCTCCTCACCATCAGCCTCATCCTCCTCACCATCAATCATCCTCATCCTTTATTCTCTTCCTCATGATCTCTTCCTCCACTTCCTCCTCCTCATAAAGCATCCAGCTCATCCTCCTATCATCATCCTCCTCCTTCTCATCATCTTCTTTCTCATCATCAATCATCATTAGGAGGAGGAGGAGGAGGTCCCCTGTATGAGATTGTACAGTGTATGACGAGCAGGGACAGTTCTCTGGGTGTGTTATTGGATCGTCCAATCATTGGAAATCATAATAACTGCTGCGCATGCGACCGTCTCTCTGAGATAATAAATATTCATCGATTGTACAGACTGGAGGACCTTTCATCCCTGATCCTCCGCCGCGATCATCGCTAATTACACCGAACAAATATTATCGTCTGGCGGGGCCCATCCCCCGCTCTGTGTTTATTCTATTTGTTGAACAAATTAACGGGCTCCATGGAAACAACGATTAACCCTTCCCTGTCCTCGGAATTTATCGATGCCGGATCCGGAGCTCAGCCTGTACAGCGAGTCCCCCATGTATTCCGTATTATCACAGCGCCACCTCCTGGAGGCTCCCGTCACTAACCTTACATGTCCTCATTGTGAGACAAGATTGTCAGCTCCAGTCAGTGACTCCGCCTAGGCTGAGATGATGTCATCAGTCTGCTGCAAGCTGGAGGAAGCATTTCCTCAGTCTCCCCTCCCCCAGTGATCAGACTGTACATTGTAACTTTGTATGAAGTCATAAGTTGAGAGGCTGCAGAGAGGGGCTGATCTGTGTCAGACATTTGTGAACACAGCCAAAAACTACACAGGCACCAAAATTTACATAATCGTGGCCATCTCTGAGCCACCATCTCAGTCCAGGAAGTAGGCGGTGACCCGGGATGATGCCTAAACAAAGATGATGCCGTCCTTTTAGGGAGAAAAATAGTTGTTGGCATTGTCGGGGGGAGTCCTGGGATCTCTTTGAGCAAAGAGAAGGTGGGGGCAGGAGGGGCTGAGGCTTTGCTGACGGCATCTATCGGTACTTCTCCTCTACCTCTCACCTCTACCTGTACTTGCCTCTGTATCTTACTTACCATCTGTACTTACCTCTCTCTCTGTACTCACCTCTACCTGTACTTACAGTGGGGATGGAAAGTATTCAGACCCCCTTACATTTTTCACTCTTTGTTATATTGCAGCCATTTGCTAAAATCATTTAAGTTCATTTTTTTCCTCATTAATGTACACACAGCACCCCATATTGTACACACAGCACCCCATATTGTACACACAGCACCCCATATTGTACACACAGCACCTCATATTGTACACACAGCACCCCATATTGTACACACAGCCCCCCATATTGTACACACAGCACCCCATATTGTACACACAGCACCCCATATTGTACACACAGCACCTCATATTGTACACACAGCACTCCATATTGTACACACAGCACCCCATATTGTACACACAGCACCCCATATTGTACACACAGCCCCCCATATTGTACACACAGCACCTCATATTGTACACACAGCCCCCCATATTGTACACACAGCACCCCATATTGTACACACAGCACCCCATATTGTACACACAGCACCCCATATTGTACACACAGCACCCCATATTGTACACACAGCCCCCCATATTGTACACACAGCACCCCATATTGTACACACAGCACCCCATATTGTACACACAGCACCTCATATTGTACACACAGCACCCCATATTGTACACACAGCCCCCCATATTGTACACACAGCACCTCATATTGTACACTCAGCACCCCATATTGTACACACAGCACCCCATATTGTACACACAGCCCCCCATATTGTACACACAGCACCCCATATTGTACACACAGCCCCCCATATTGTACACACAGCCCCCCATATTGTACACACAGCCCCCCATATTGTACACACAGCACCCCATATTGTACACACAGCCCCCCATATTGTACACACAGCACTCCATATTATACACACAGCCCCCCATATTGTACACACAGCCCCCATATTGTACACACAGCACCCCATATTGTACACACAGCACCCCATATTGTACACACAGCACCCCATATTGTACACACAGCACCCCATATTGTACACACAGCCCCCCATATTGTACACACAGCACCTCATATTGTACACACAGCACCTCATATTGTACACACAGCCCCCCATATTGTACACACAGCACCTCATATTGTACACACAGCACCTCATATTGTACACACAGCCCCCCATATTGTACACACAGCCCCCATATTGTACACACAGCACCCCATATTGTACACACAGCACCCCATATTGTACACACAGCTCCCCATATTGTACACACAGCCCCCCATATTGTACACATAGCACCTCATATTGTACACACAGCCCCCCATATTGTACACACAGCACCCCATATTGTACACACAGCCCCCCATATTGTACACACAGCACTCCATATTATACACACAGCCCCCCATATTGTACACACAGCCCCCATATTGTACACACAGCACCCCATATTGTACACACAGCACCCCATATTGTACACACAGCCCCCCATATTGTACACACAGCACCTCATATTGTACACACAGCCCCCCATATTGTACACACAGCCCCCCATATTGTACACACAGCACCTCATATTGTACACACAGCACCCCATATTGTACACACAGCCCCCCATATTGTACACACAGCACCTCATATTGTACACACAGCACCCCATATTATACACACAGCACCCCATATTGTACACACAGCCCCCCATATTGTACACACAGCGCCCCATATTGTACACACAGCGCCCCATATTGTACACACAGCGCCCCATATTGTACACACAGCACCCCATATTGTACACACAGCACCTCATATTGTACACACAGCACCCCATATTGTACACACAGCACCACATATTGTACACACAGCCCCCATATTGTACACACAGCACCCCATATTGTACACACAGCACCCCATATTATACACACAGCACCTCATATTGTACACACAGCACCCCATATTGTACACACAGCCCCCCATATTGTACACAGCCCCCCATATTGTACACACAGCACCCCATATTGTACACACAGCACCCCATATTATACACACAGCGCCTCATATTGTACACACAGCACCCCATATTGTACACACAGCACCCCCATATTGTACACACAGCACCCCCATATTGTACACACAGCACCCCCATATTGTACACACAGCACCCCATATTATACACACAGCACCTCATATTGTACACACAGCCCCCATATTGTACACACAGCACCCCATATTGTACACACAGCACCCCCATATTGTACACACAGCACCCCATATTGTACACACAGCACCCCATATTATACACACAGCGCCTCATATTGTACACACAGCACCCCATATTGTACACACAGCACCCCCATATTGTACACACAGCACCCCCATATTGTACACACAGCACCCCCATATTGTACACACAGCACCCCATATTATACACACAGCACCTCATATTGTACACAGCCCCCCATATTGTACACACAGCCCCCCATATTGTACACACAGAACCCCATATTGTACACACAGCACCCCATATTGTACACACAGCACCCTATATTGTACACACAGCACCCTATATTGTACACACAGCCCCCCATATTGTACACACAGCCCCCCATATTGTACACACAGCACCCTATATTGTACACACAGCCCCCCATATTGTACACACAGAACCCCATATTGTACACACAGCACCCCATATTGTACACACAGCACCCCATATTGTACACACAGCACCCCATATTGTACACAGCACCTCATATTGTACACAGCCCCCCATATTGTACACACAGCCCCCCATATTGTACACACAGCCCCCCATATTGTACACACAGCACCCCATATTGTACACACAGCACCTCATATTGTACACAGCCCCCCATATTGTACACACATCACCTCATATTGTACACACAGCACCTCATATTGTACACACAGCACCCCATATTGTACACACAGCACCCCATATTGTACACACAGCCCCCCATATTGTACACACAGCACCTCATATTGTACACACATCACCTCATATTGTACACACAGCACCCCATATTGTACACACAGCACCCCATATTGTACACACAGCACCCCATATTGTACACACAGCTCCCCATATTGTACACACAGCACCCCATATTGTACACACAGCACCCCATATTGTACACACAGCACCCCATATTGTACACACAGCACCTCATATTGTACACACAGCCCCCCATATTGTACACACAGCCCCCCATATTGTACACACAGCACCTCATATTGTACACACAGCCCCCCATATTGTACACACAGCACTCCATATTGTACACACAGCACCCCATATTGTACACACAGCACCCCATATTGTACACACAGCACCCCATATTGTACACAGCCCCCAATATTGTACACACAGCACCTCATATTGTACACACAGCCCCCCATATTGTACACACAGCCCCTCATATTGTACACACAGCACCCCCATATTGTACACACAGCACCCCCATATTGTACACACAGCACCTCATATTGTACACACAGCACCTCATATTGTACACACAGCACCCCATATTGTACACACAGCACCCCCATATTGTACACACAGCACCTCATATTGTACACACAGCACCTCATATTGTACACACAGCACCCCCATATTGTACACACAGCACCCCCATATTGTACACACAGCACCTCATATTGTACACACAGCACCTCATATTGTACACACAGCACCTCATATTGTACACACAGCACCCCATATTGTACACACAGCTCCCCATATTGTACACACAGCACCCCATATTGTACACAGCCCCTCATATTGTACACACAGCACCCCATATTGTACACACAGCACCTCATATTGTACACACAGCACCCCATATTGTACACACAGCACCCCATATTGTACACACACCACCCCATATTGTACACACAGCGCCCCATATTGTACACACAGCACCTCATATTGTACACACAGCACCTCATATTGTACACACAGCCCCCCATATTGTACACACAGCGCCCCATATTGTACACACAGCCCCGCATATTGTACACACAGCACCCCATATTGTACACACAGCACCTCATATTGTACACACAGCACTCCATATTGTACACACAGCACCCCATATTGACAGAAAAACACAGAATTGTTGACATTTTTGCAGATTTATTAAAAAAGAAAAACTGAAATATCACATGGTCCTAAGTATTCAGACCCTTTGCTGTGACACTCATATATATAACTCAGGTGCTGTCCATTTCTTCTGATCATCCTTGAGATGGTTCTACACCTTCATTTGAGTCCAGCTGTGTTTGATTATACTGATTGGACTTGATTAGGAAAGCCACACACCTGTCTATATAAGACCTTACAGCTCACAGTGCATGTCAGAGCAAATGAGAATCATGAGGTCAAAGGAACTGCCTGAAGAGCTCAGAGACAGAATTGTGGCAAGGCACAGATCTGGCCAAAGTTACAAAAAAATGTCTGCTGCACTTAAGGTTCCTAAGAGCACAGTGGCCTCCATAATCCTTAAATGGAAGACGTTTGGGACGACCAGAACCCTTCCTAGAGCCGGCCGTCCGGCCAAACTGAGCTATCGGGGGAGAAGAGCCTTGGTGAGAGAGGTAAAGAAGAACCCAAAGATCACTGTGGCTGAGCTCCAGAGATGCAGTCGGGAGATGGGAGAAAGTTGTAGAAAGTCAACCATCACTGCAGCCCTCCACCAGTCGGGGCTTTATGGCAGAGTGGTCCAACGGAAGCCTCTCCTCAGTGCAAGACACATGAAAGCCGCATGGAGTTTGCTAAAAAAACACCTGAAGGACTCCAAGATGGTGAGAAATGAGATTCTCTGGTCTGATGAGACCAAGATAGAACTTTTTGGCCTTAATTCTAAGCGGTATGTGTGGAGAAAACCAGGCACTGCTCATCACCTGTCCAATACAGTCCCAACAGTGAAGCATGGTGGTGGCAGCATCATGCTGTGGGGGTGTTTTTCAGCTGCAGGGACAGGACGACTGGTTGTAATTGAGGGAAAGATGAATGCGGCCAAGTACAGGGATATCCTGGACGAAAACCTTCTCCAGAGTGCTCAGGACCTCAGACTGGGCCGAAGGTTTACCTTCCAACAAGACAATGACCCTAAGCACACAGCTAAAATAACGAAGGAGTGGCTTCACAACAACTCCGTGACTGTTCTTGAATGGCCCAGCCAGAGCCCTGACTTAAACCCAAATGAGCATCTCTGGAGAGACCTAAAAATGGCCGTCCACCAACGTTTACCATCCAACCCGACAGAACTGGAGAGGATCTGCAAGGAGGAATGGCAGAGGATCCCCAAATCCAGGTGTGAAAAACTTGTTACATCTTTCCCAAAAAGACTCATCAAAAGGGGCTTCTACTAAATACTGAGCAAAGGGTCTGAATACTTAGGAGCATGTGATATTTCAGTTTTTCTCTTTTAATAAATCTGCAAAAATATCAACAATTCTGTGTTTTTCTGTCAATATGGGGGGCTGTGTGTACAATATGGGGGGCTGTGTGTACAATATGGGGGGCTGTGTGTACAATATGAGGTGCTGTGTGTACAATATGAGGTGCTGTGTGTACAATATGGGGGGCTGTGTGTACAATATGGGGTGCTGTGTGTACAATATGGGGGGCTGTGTGTACAATATGGGGTGCTGTGTGTACAATATGGGGTGCTGTGTGTACAATATGGGGTGCTGTGTGTACAATATGGGGGGCTGTGTGTACAATATGGGGGGCTGTGTGTACAATATGGGGTTCTGTGTGTACAATATGGGGTGCTGTGTGTACATTAATGAGGGAAAAAATGAACTTAAATGATTTTACCAAATGGCTGCAATATAACAAAGAGTGAAAAATTTAAGGGGGTCTGAATACTTTCCATCCCCACTGTACCTCTATGTGTACTCACCCCTGAATTTACCTCCCTCTGTACTTACCTTGATGTGTACTTCCCTCTATCTGTATTCACCTCTATGTGTACTCATCTCCATCTGTACTTACCTCTATGTGTACTCACTGGAGCACTTAGTCTGATAGAATGATGGTTGTCCCCGGATAGCGGAGGTGGGCGTAGTGTCCCTCCTCACCAGGAACCCCTCCCTAGCGCTAAATACACTGTCCCTGACCAGCGGGGATCCCGTCCATACTCTATCCACTTCACAAATGTGCGCCAAACACAGCGGGACAGCGATATTTATCATCATTGCCCTCACTAAAGATGGCCGCAGACATCAACCAACATTTCAGCATCCAATCAGATGGCTGCTCCACTGATGACACCTACAGAGGCCTCAGAGGAACAAAGTTCCCCACAGCCTACCTTCCACCTGTAGAGTGGTCAGCAATGCAGCGCCACCTACAGAGGGGAGGATAAACTGCACCTTGCTACATGCCAGCACAGATCACTGCATTGCAAGAAACACTGACAGTACAGAACAGCGCAAGAAAGCGGAATTAATACTCAGAGGAGTGTTATCATAGCTCCCAACTGTCCCTGATTTCGAGCGACTGTCCCTGATTTGGAGCAATGTCCCTCTGTCCCTCTTTCCTCCTTATTTGTCCCTCATTTTGGTCTGATCTATATAGATGTATATAAAATGTGCTTTTTATATCTCATAAAGTGTTTCCCAGTGCTAAACCCTTCATCTGATTTCTAAATTGCTGCATTTGTAAATTCCAAAAGCCAATATAAAGGCATATTAGTGGTAAAAAGCACATTTAACAAATCTTTTTTAATTGGTTAATTCTCCTTTAAGGGGGCGTGGCAGGGGGTGTGTCCTATGCCTACATGCTTTTGCTAGTAGGTGTCCCTCATTCCCATCACAAAAAGTTGGGAGGTATGGTATTTCATAGTGGAAATCAGACAGAAACTGGAAGATGTGGGGGTCCAGGATTAGAAAGAGATAAAAAAAAGTGTCTGACGTCAGCTGGGCTTTAACCTTTTAAAAGTTTGTCAGACTGATTCTTAATACTGCCCCTCTGATCACCCCGACTCCTTATACTGCCCCTCTGATCACCCCGACTTTTAATACTGCCCCTCTGATCACCCAGCTCACCCAGCTCCTCCTAGTGCTGCCCCTCTGATCACCCGGCTCCTCCTAGTGCTGCCCCTCTGATCACTCGGATCCTCCTAGTGCTGCCCCTCTGATCACCCGGCTCCTCCTAGTGCTGCCCCTCTGATCACCCGGCTCCTCCTAGTGCTGCCCCTCTGATCACCCGGCTCCTCCTAGTGCTGCCCCTCTGATCACCCGGCTCCTCCTAGTGCTGCCCCTCTGATCACTCGGATCCTCCTAGTGCTGCCCCTCTGATCACCCGGCTCCTCCTAGTGCTGCCCCTCTGATCACCCGGCTCCTCCTAGTGCTGCCCCTCTGATCACCCGGCTCCTCCTAGTGCTGCCCCTCTGATCACCCGGCTCCTCCTAGTGCTGCCCCTCTGATCACCCGGTTCCTCCTAGTGCTACCCCTCTGATCACCCGGCTCCTCCTAGTGCTGCCCCTCTAATCACCCGGCTCCTCCTAGTGCTGCCCGTCTGATCACCCGGCTCCTCCTAGTGCTGCCCCTCTGATCACCCGGCTCCTCCTAGTGCTGCCCGTCTGATCACCCAGCTCCTCCTAGTGCTGCCCCTCGGATCACCACGACTCCTAGTGCTGCCCCTTTGATCACCTTGATCCTAGTGTGGCCCCTTTGGGGGGCCCGGGTCCAAGTGTTGCCCCTCTGATTACCCCAGCTCCTAGTGTTGGTCCTTTGATTGCCCTGGCTCCAAATGTTACCATGATGATCACCCCAAGTCCTAATACTACCCCTCTGATCACTTCGGCTACTGGTGTTGCTCTCTGATCACCCAGCACCTAGTGTTGCCCCTATGATCTCCTGGCTTCTAGTTTTTCCCCTCTGATCTTCTGGATCCTAGTGTGGCCCCTTTGGTTATCCCAGGTCCTAGTGTTGCCCTTCCGATCACCCGACTTCTAGTGTTGGCCCTTTAATCACCCGACTCCTAGTGTTTCCTCTCTGACCACCTGACTTCTAGTGTTGCCTCTAAGGTCACCCGACTCCTAGTGTTGCTACTATGGTCACCTGACTCCTGGAGTTGCCCCTCTGATCACCCCAGCTTCTAGTGTTGCCCCGCTGATCACCGTGGCTCCTACACTGCATTCGGAAAGTGTTCACAGTGCTTCACTTTTTCCACATTTTGTTATGTTACAGCCTTATTCCAAAATGGATTAAATTCATTATTTTCCTCAAAATTCTAAACTGAGCGATCGGGGGAGAAGGGCCTTAGTCAGGGAGGTGACAAAGAACCTGATGGTTACTCTGACAGAGCTCCAGTATTTCTCTGTGGAGAGAGGAGAACCTTCCAGAAGAACAACCATCTCTGCAGCACTTCACCAATCAGGCCTGTATGGGAGAGTGGCCAGACAGAAGCCACTCCTCAGTAAAAGGCACATGACAACCCGCCTGGAGTTTGCCAAAAGGCACCTGAAGGACTCTCAGACCATGAGAAACAAAATTCTCTGGTCCGATGAAACAAAGATTGAACTCTTTGGCCTGAATGGCAAGCGTCGTGTCTGGAGGAAACCAGGCACTGCTCATCTCTTGGCCATTACCACCCCTACAGTGAAGCATGGTGGTGGCAACATCATGCTGTGGGGATGTTTTTCAGCGGCAGGAACTGGGAGACTAGTCAGGATCACTGGGATGGGGTGAAGGTTCATCTTCCAACGGGACAACAATCCTAAACACACAGCCAAGATAACAACAGAGTGGCTATGGCACAACTCTATGAATGTCCTTGAGTGGCCCAGCCAGAGCCCAGGCTTGAACCCGATTGAGCATCTCTGGAGAGAAAATGGCTGTGCACTGACGCTCCCCATCCAACCTGATGGAGCTTGAGAGATCCTGCAAAGAAGAATGGGAAAAACTGCCCAAAAATAGGTGTGCCAAGTGTAGCGAGGTCCTGGGGCCCCTGAGGCCTAATAGTGACCACCAGGGTTAGGGACAGCCGACATCCTTCTATGTAGAGCGGATTACAAGGCATGGTGGGTGTGATGCAAGGTGGATTCATGGGCATCAGAAACTTCTTGAATGCAAAGAGATTTATTGTCTCTTGAACAGAATTGTGGGAGAGGGGGTTGGGGCCAGGACACCTCTAAGTAGTTACAATGTTAAATGGCAGACTCTGAGTCTTCTATAGGCAGGCAGACATGCAGGAAAAGGCATCCATCCAGACGCCACATCTGCACGAGTAGGATTGCTGTCTCCTATGGCAAACAATCTTGAACAGTTTATAACAAAGGTTGTAATGAACTCCTTCACTTCTTCTCCAATCTTCTATTGTAGATCTTCACTCAATTGAGCTCCTAGTCTATCACTTGGACCTATTGATCCACTGCCACTGGACCTCCTGAGCTCTTCCAATCTTCTCACTGAGTATCTTCTTCAAGCATCACCCCCGTGTCCCTGCTGGGTCCCTAGCCTGGGAATCACAGATACTCTTCAAGCTTCACCCCACTGGCCTGTTTGGTCCCTGGCTTGGTGCACAATAGTGCTCTACAAGCGTCACCTCCACTGGCTAGGTCCCTGGCTTGACATCTTCTGAAGTTTCCCAATTCTTCACAGTCCCCGGTTGGTGGTAATACTGCTCTGGTACTTGCTTCAGCCACTTATAGTGGTCTCCGGTAACAAGGTGGTTGGTCCCTTAGTGGCGACAGCTTCCCCTTTATCTCCAACCACGGCAGGTTCTCCGGCCGGCAAAACAGTTAGTTCTGGTTGGACTACAAGCCGCAATCCCAACCCTACGCTGCTCTCTTGCTTCTGCAGAGGGCCTCAGAAGCCTAGCAGCCAGATGTCCCCGGGATAGGCCTCAGGTCTCTGGCCTAGCAGCCCGGGGCGATACAACACAAGTCCACCCAGACAGCCGTCCAGGTGGCACAGAACCCCGGTCACCTGACACCACCCAAATAAATAGGTGCTCCCAGCAGGCCAAGGGATTCTGGAAAATCCCTGCCCATTGGCTGAGATACCCCATCTATTCCTAATCTGTCCTTGCAATGCCCTTGTCTTATCTAATGTCGCCAGGTACCCGGCCACCTAGCGACAGAAGAGAGAAGTGCAGCATTTATAGAATTAGGGCAAAGTCAGTTGACCCGCCTCTAACAATTTGATCAAGGCAACTATCACTTGCCAAATAAATTTCAGAACAACCCCGGCTAAACATCAGGGTACTACACAAGCTTGTGAGAACATTCCTCAAAAAGACTTGAGGCTGTAATTGGTGCCAAAGGTGCTTCACCAATATATTGAGCAAAGTCTGTGATACTTATGCACGTGGCATTTTTTTTCATTTTTTATTTTTAATATGTAGTAATATGGACTGTTACCAGAAAGCTTTGTACCTTTCAGTGTTCTAAACTTTGTCTGTCCCATGATTATTCGTGCAGCCAGTGACCTCATATCTGTGCCAACAGATTGGGTTGATGGGCGTATAGTCCTCTTTAAATCTGCTGCTATGCATCCATGTACCCTAAGACTACAAATCCCAGGGACCCTTGCAGTGGCCTGAAGGTTGCTGCTCTTTCAGCTCGAGTATTTATATATACATATATATTTTGTTTTCACAGATCCTTCTTTGTTACTATCACACTTTCCATTCTCCCACATGGCTTGACCAATGTCCCCAGTGCACTGAGAAGAGCCACAACATGTCATATTTCCCTCAGGGCCCCTTATAGATGTGCGATAGAAAATGCAGAACCTATAAAATCAGGAAAAAAACTGCTACAATGTGAATATCAGGAGCAGAATCACCAGAAAAGACAAGCTTTGGACATTTCTTCATCCGTAGTCACTGGCCTTTCCTACAGTTATTTCTACTCAGCAGCAGCAGTGCAGGTCTGTACCTGTGCCAAGGCCATGAGCAGGACATTTATAAGGTCTGTACCTGTGCCAAGGCCATGAACAGGACATGTCTAAGGTCTGTACCTGTGCCAAGGCCATGAGCAGGACATTTATAAGGTCTGTACCTGTGCCAAGGCCATAAGCAGGACATTTATAAGGTCTGTACCTGTGCCAAGGCAATAAGGAGGACATGTCTAAGGTCTGTGCCTGTGCCAAGGCCATGAGCAGGACATTTATAAGGTCTGTACCTGTGCCAAGGCCATGAACAGGACATGTCTAAGGTCTGTACCTGTGCCAAGGCCATGAGCAGGACATTTATAAGGTCTGAACCTGCGCCAAGGCCATGAGCAGGACATTTTTAAGGTCTGTACCTGCGCCAAGGCCATGAGCAGGACATTTTTAAGATCTGTACCTGTGCCAAGGCCATGAGCAGGACATTTATAAGGTCTGTACCTGCGCCAAGGCCATGAGCAGGACATTTTTAAGGTCTGTACCTGCGCCAAGGCCATGAGCAGGACATTTATAAGGTCTGTACCGGCGCCAAGGCCATGAGCAGGACATTTATAAGGTCTGTACCGGCGCCAAGGCCATGAGCAGGACATTTATAAGGTCTGTACCGGCGCCAAGGCCATGAACAGGACATGTCTAAGGTCTGTACTTGTGCCAAGGCTATGAGCAGGACATTTATAAGGTCTGTACCTGCGCCAAGGCCATAAGGAGGACATGTCCAAGGTCTGTACCTGTGCCAAGGCCATGAGCAGGACATTTATAAGGTCTGTACCGGCGCCAAGGCCATGAACAGGACATGTCTAAGGTCTGTACTTGTGCCAAGGCTATGAGCAGGACATTTATAAGGTCTGTACCTGCGCCAAGGCCATAAGGAGGACATGTCCAAGGTCTGTACCTGTGCCAAGGCCATGAGCAGGACATGTCTAAGGTCTGTACAGGTGCCAAGGCTATGAGCAGGATATTTATAAGGTCTGTGCCAAGGATATGTGCAGGACATGTCTAAAGTGGGATACACACTATAAGAAAAAGTGATGTGCAAAAATTGCTGTACAAAATACCAGAAGAAAATTTTTGCAAGTGATGTGCAATTTTTGCACATCACTTTGGGACTATTTAATAGCATTTTTTGCTAATATTACATTTACTTTTGGTTAACATATTTTATTATATTTTTTTCACGAATTGATGTCTATATACAAGTTGTATTATCACTTTTTTTAGTTTATATTTTTGTTTTTTATCTTTTATGGTGGCCCATCTCACGTTTGGGATGTAGGCATACCTTGGACATTTAAGGTTTATGTCACAGATGGTTCTGGTTTACCATCTTTTGTTGTGTGTACTTACACTTTTTACATCATCATCACCATATTATATGAATCATTATTAATATCACTTGTTTATATCCCAGGTGTGGGCGGTATACTACTGTGGGGTACGGAGTACTATCACCCTGTATTACATTACATTATATTAGGGTAGCGCCACTCACCCCATTTCTTTTTACTATTTCATTATAGCTCCCTAAGAGAGCCTATTTGGGGGGGGGGGGGGGGGGGGCTGCAACCCGGTTTGATCCCAAGCACGGAGCTTACCATTTTCATGAGCAGGACATATCTAACGTCTGTACCTGTGCCAAGCCTATGAGCAGGATACGTCTAAGGTCTGTACAGGTGCCAAGGCCATGAGCAGGATATGTCTAAGGTCTGTACAGGTGCCAAGGCTATGAGCAGGACATGTCTAAGGTCTGTACAGGTGCCAAGGCTATGAGCAGGATAAGTCTAAGGTCTGTACCTGTGCCAAGGCTATGAGCAGGATATGTCTAAGGTCTGTACAGGTGCCAAGGCTATGAGCAGGATATGTCTAAGGTCTGTACAGGTGCCAAGGCTATGAGCAGGATAAGTCTAAGGTCTGTACCTGTGCCAAGGCTATGAGCAGGATATGTCTAAGGTCTGTACAGGTGCCAAGGCTATGAGCAGCATGTTTCCAAGGTCTGTACCTGTGCCAAGGTCATGAGCAGGATAGGTCTAAGGTCTGTACAGGTGCCAAGGCTATAAGCAGCACGTTTCTAAGGTCTGTACCTGTGCTAAGGTCATGAGCAGGACATTACTAAGGTCTGTACCTGTGCCAAGGTCATGAGCAGCACATTTCTAAGGTCTGTACCTGTGCCAAGGTCATGAGCAGCACATTTCTATGGTCTGTACTTGTGCCAAGACTGTGAGCAGGATATGTCCAAGGTCTGTACAGGTGCCAAGGCTATCAGCAGCACATTTCTAAGGTCTGTACCTGTGCCAAGGCCATGAGCAGGGCATTTCTAAGGCCTACCTGGCCTGGGCACACCCTAATCACCCCATGCCCCTTAGCATTATCACTCAGTGTGCCAGTGGGAAGATAGGAAAGAACTCCCTCCTACTGGCTCTGCCATAAGAGAAGTACTTTACGCACTTCTCTTTCACTGTGTTGGCAGGGAGATCAATGTGCCGGGGCCATATATATGTAGACACACACACACATGTGTTTTTGAGCTTTAGGGTGCCCACCTATGATGAAAGGGCTGAGTTGGCCATCAGTAGAACTAACTGAGCAGTCTGGTAATCATCCAGCAGGTGGCGGTAGAGCTCCACACAAGTCTCCGGATGGATCAGATATTTGTCTGCAAAGTAAACGATCAGACTTCGCTCATTTCTCATTCCGGAGATGTTTGTTTTCAGCCACTAAATCCATCAACAACTCTGACAGACCTAAACACAGATCCTGTCCTTATCCACAAAACGAAGATCTCTCATCCTCACCCTGAGTAAGGATCTGAGTGTCAGCTCTGCAGGAAAGTGACCTCATTGTGTCATCACATAATCAACTGTCAGCTCCTAAAATCCCTTCAACCAATCCTGGGAGAGACAGGTTCTCTTCATCTCATAATACATGTCTCTCTGTGTATGGGGACAGTAAGGACGAGAACGTTGGGTCATCATTGGGGAATCTCTCGGTGTATGGGGACAGTCAGGACGAGATCGTTGGGTCATCATTGGGGAATCTCTCGGTGTATGGGGACAGTCAGGACGAGATCGTTGGGTCATCATTGGGGAATCTCTCGGTGTATGGGGACAGTCAGGACGAGAACGTTGGGTCATCATTGGGGAATCTCTCGGTGTATGGGGACAGTCAGGACGAGAACGTTGGGTCATCATTGGGGAATCTCTCTGTGTATGGGGACAGTCAGGACGAGATCGTTGGGTCATCATTGGGGAATCTCTCGGTGTATGGGGACAGTCAGGACAGGAACGCTAGGAAGTCATCGGAGAATCTCTCGGTGTATGGAAACAGTAAGGGCAGGAACGTGGTCATCATCTGGGAATCTCTCAGTATATGGGGACAGTCGGGACGGGAATGTTGGTTCGTCATCTGGGAATCTCTCGGTGTATGGGGACAGTAAGAACAGGAACATTGGGTCTTCATCTGGAATCTTTCAGTGTGTGAGGACAGTAAGGATGGGAATGTTGGGACGTCATCGGGAATCTTTCAGTGTGTGTGGACAGTAAGGATGGGAATGTTGGGACGTCATCGGGGAATCTCTTGGTGTATGGGGAGAGTCAGGATGGGAACGTTGGAGTCATCATCGGGGAATCTCTCGGTGTATGGGGAAAAGCAGGGCAGGAATGTTGGAGTCGTGATCGGGGAATCTCTCGGTGTATGGGGACAGTGAGGAAGGGAACGTTGGGTCATCATCAGGGAATCTCTCAGTGTTTGGGGACAGTCAGAATAGGAAGGTTGGGTCGACATCTGAGAATCTCTCGGTGTATGGGAACAGTAAGGGCAGGAACATGGGTCATCGTTGGAGAATCTCTCTGTGTACGGTGATAGTCAGGACGGGAATGTTGGGTCGACATCAGGGAATCTCTCTGTGTTTGGGGACAGTCGGGACGGGAACGTTGGATCGTCATCGGGGAATCTTTCAGTGTATGGGTAGAGTCAGGACGGGAATGTTGGGTCGACATCAGGGAATCTCTCGGTGTATGGGGACAGTCAGGACGGGAACGTTGGGTCGTCATCAGGGAATCTCTTGGTGTATGGCAACAGTAAGGGCAGGAACGTGGGTCATTGTTGGGGAATCTCTCTGTGTACGGTGATAGTCAGGACAGGAATGTTGGGTCATCAGGGAATCTCTCTGTGTACAGGGACAGTCAGGACACGGACATTGGGCAGTCATCAGGGAATCTCTCTGTGTATGGGGGCAGTAAGGATGGGAACGTTGGGTCCTCATTGAGGAATCTCTCGGTGTATGGGGACAGTAAGGACAGGAACATTGTGTCTTCATCTGGAATCTCTCGGTGTATGAGGAGGGGAACGTTGGGACATCATCTGGGAATCTCTTGGTGTACGGGGACAGTTAGAACGGGAATGTTGGGTCATCATCTGGGAATCTCTCAGTGTGTGGGGAAAGTAAGGATGGGAACATTGGAACGTCACCAGGGAATCTCGTGTATGGGGATAGTTAGAACGGGAATGTTGGGTCATCATCTGGGAATCTCTTGATGTATGGGGACAGTCAGGGTGGGAACCTTGGGTCGTCATCGGGGAATGTCTTGGTGTATGGGGACAGTCAGGACAGGATTGTTGGGTCATCATCGGGAATCTCTTGGTGTATGAAGACAGTCAGGACAGGAACGTTGGGTCTTCATCTGGGAATCTTTTTCAAGGGAATGGGGACAGTTAGGACGGGAACATTGGCTTGTCAGCTGGGAATCTTTCGGTGTATGAGGACAGTTAGGACAAGAACGTTGGGTCTTCATCGGGGAATCTCTCTGTGTATGGGGACAGTCAGGACGGGAACGTTTGGTGGTTATTGGGGAACCTCTTGGTGTATGAGAACAGTCAGGACAGGAATGTTGGGTCATCATCGGGGAATCTCTCGGTATATGGGGACAGTCATGGCAGAACCTTGGGTCGTCTTTGGGGGATCTCTTGTTGTATGGGGACAGTAAGCACAGGAAAATCGGGTCATCATCAGGGAATCTATTAGTGTACGGGGACAGTCAGGACAGGAACGTTGGAGTCTTTATTGGGGAATCTCTCATTGTATGGGGACAGTCAGGAGGGGAATGTTGGATCGTCATCTGGGAATCTCTCGGTGTATGGGGACAGTCAGGAGGGAACATTGGGTCGCCATCGGGGAATCTCTCCCAGGGTGTGGCGACTGTCAGGAGGGGAACGTTGGGTCGTCATCAGGGAATCTCTTGTATATGGGGACAGTCAGGATGGGAATGTTGGGTCGTCATCTGGGAATCTCTCGGTGTATGGGGACAATCAGGAGGGGAACCTTTGGTCGTCATCGGGGAATCCCTCTCGGTGTATGGGGACAGTCAGGAGGGGAACGTTGGGTCGTCATCAGGGAATCTCTTGGTGTATGGGGATAGTCAGGAGGGGAACCTTGGGTCGTCATCAGGGAATCTCTCGTATATGGGGACAATCAGGATGGGAAAGTTGGGTCGTCATCGGGGAATCTCTCGTGTATGGGGACAGTAAGGATGGGAATATTGGGTCGTCGTTGGGGAATCTTTTGATGTATGGGGACAGCCAGGATGGGAACGTTGGGTCATTATCAGGGAACTTCTCGATGTATGGGGACAGTCAGGATGGAAATGTTAGGTCATCATCTGGGAATCTCTCTGTGTATGGGGACGGTCAGGACGGGAACGTTGGGACGTTATCAGGGAACCTCTCGGTGTATGGTGACAGTGAGGACGGGAACGTTGGGTCGTCATTGGGGAATCTCTCGTGTATGGGAACAGTCAGGACAGGAATGTCGCGTCGTCATCGGAGAATCTCTTGATGTATGGGGACAGTCAGGGTGGGAACCTTGGGTCGTCATGGGGGGATCTCTTGGTGTTTGGGGACAGTAAGGATGGGAACATTGGGTCATCATCTGGGAATCTTTTTTGGGGTATGGGGACAGCCAGGATGGGAAAGTTGGCTTGTCATTTGGGAATCTTTCGGTGTATGGGGACAGTCAGGAGGGGAACCTTGGGTCGTCATCAGGGAATCTCACGTATATGGGGACAGTCAGGATGAGAACGTTGGGTTGTCATTGGGGAATCTCTCATGTATGGGGACAGTCAGGATGAGAATATTGGGTCGCCATCTGGGAATCTATTGATGTATGGGGACAGTCAGGATGGGAATGTTGGGTCATCATCTGGGAATCTCTCGGTGTATAGGGATGGTCAG
This sequence comes from Aquarana catesbeiana, assembly GCF_042186555.1. NCBI lineage: Eukaryota > Metazoa > Chordata > Amphibia > Anura > Ranidae > Aquarana > Aquarana catesbeiana. Next base: position 341,821,535 of record NC_133330.1, read on the forward strand.
GACAGGAACGTTGGGACGTTATCAGGGAATCTCTCGGTGTATGAGGATAGTCAGGAGGGGGAACGTTGGGTCGTCATTGGGGGATCTCTTGGTGTATGGGAACAGTCAGGATAGGAATGTTGGGTCGTCATCTGGGAATCTTTTTCGGGGTATGTGGACAGTCAGGACGGGAATGTTGGATCATCATCTTGGAATCTCTCAGTGTATGGGACGGTCAGGACGGGAATGTTGGGTCGTTATCGGGGAATCTCTTGGTGTATGGTGATGGTGAGGACGGGAACGTTGAGTCGTCTTTGGGGAATCTCTCGGTGTATGGTGACGGTGAGGATGGGAACGTTGGGTCATCATCGGGGAATCTCTCGGTGTATGGAGACAGTCAAAGCGGGAACGTTGGGTGGTCATTCGGAAATCTCTTGGTGTATGGGGAGAGTCAGGATGGGAACGTTGGGCCTAATAAAGGGATTGTGTGGAAATGACCTAACTGAGGTATTTCTGGTTGTTACCGGATTATGGTCACTAGGTGGAGCTGTCCAGCAAAGGAAATAAACCTGGAAACAATCTCACAGCAATTTTTATAACAGGATGGCAGACAAATGAATTCCTAGAAAAAGCCTGCGTAGATCCAGACAGACAGAAGTGGAGGTCCATCTCTTGGGGAAAGTCCTCCTACTCTCATCTCTTATCACCCCGAAGCTGCAGCTTGTCCCAGGTTTACCCTCATAGTGCGAGTGGAGGAATCCCTACCGGAGGAATCCCTACTAGGGTTATCCCTACTGGAAGAATCACTACTAGGGGTATCCTTACCGGAAGAATCCCTACTGGAGGAATCCCTACCGGAGGAATCACTATTGGAAGAATCTCTACCAGAGGAAGCACTACTAGAGGAATCCCTACCGGAGGAAGCTCTACCGGAGGAATCCCTACCAAAAGAATCACTACTAGGGGAATCCCTGCTGGAAGAATCACTACTAGGGGAATCTCTACCGGAAGAATCATCACTAGGGGTATCCCTACTAGAGGACGCACTACCAGAGGAATCCCTACAGGAGGAATCACTAGCAGAGGAATCCCTACTGGATGAATCACTACTGGAGGAATCACTACAGGAGGAATCCTTACGGGTGAAATAACTACTGGAGGAATCCCTACCAGAGGCTTCCCTACTGAAGGAATCACTACAGGAGGAATCCCTACGGGGGAAATACCTACTGGAGGAATCCCTAACAGAAGAATCCCTACCAGAGGCTTCCCAACTGGAGGAATTACTACTGGGGGAATCATTACCGGAGGAATCCCTACCAGAGGAATCACTACCGCAGGAATCCCTACAGACAGAATCACTACCAGAGGAATTCCTACCAAAGGAATCCCTACCAGAGGAATCCCTACCAGAGGAATCGCTACTGGAGGAATCACTACTGGGGGAATCATTACCAGAGGAATCCCTACCAGAGGAATCCCTACCAGAGGAATCCCTACCAGAGGAATCACTACTGCAGGAATCCCTACAGACAGAATCACAACTAGAGGAATCTCTACCAGAGGAATGATTACCGTAGGAATCCCTAGAGGAATTCCTACTGGAGGAATCACTGGCAGAGGAATCACTAGCAGAGGAATCCCTATAGGAGGAATCACTAGCGGAGGAATCACTAGCGGAGGAATCACTATAGGAGGAATCCATGCTGGAGAAATCCCTACCAGAGGAATCACTATTTCAGGAATCCCTACAGACAGAATCACAACTAGAGGAATCACTAGCAGAGGAATCCCTATAGGAGGAATCACTAGCGGAGGAATCCCTATAGGAGGAATCACTAGCAGAGGAATCCCTATAAGAGGAATCCATGCTGGAGAAATCCCTACCAAAGGAATTACTACTGCAGGAATCCCTACAGACAGAATCAGAGGAATCACTAGCGGAGGAATCGCTAGCAGAGGAATCCCTATAGGAGGAATCCATGCTGGAGAAATCCCTACCAGAGATATCCTTACTGGAGGACAGCAGCCCATAGTAGATGTGATCTGCCCCCCCCCCCCGGGGGTGTCAGGTATCCCCCCCCCCCTCTAAGATGGCGGCTATCTTCCCCGTATTATGGGGGGGATCTGGTGGTGAATGACTCGGATTCTGTGGAGCGATTTCTCATTTCCCTTTTAGAGATAAAACTTTCCACCATTTTTCCTGAACAGCAGAACTTTTGTCATTTCTCCATCTTCCTCCGCTGCCGCAGTGCGAGGCGCGCGCGTTTTTTTGCGGGGAGAAGAGCGGATGTCGGCAAATGAGGCGCTTTGTCTGTCATAATAATCCTGACCTGTTTTTTTGCGGAACCCAGGAAGCGGCGTGGCGCGGCGGATGATGGATGGGCGTGCGCGGACGCGCGGCGTGCGTGCGTTCTACATTTTTTAATAGCACAATTGCTCCATTAATTCCTTCGGCCGTTTCCCCGTGTAATGTGGGGAATGGCGGTAATTCCTGGCAGATTAGGACAGATAGAGAGCGACAGCGGCGCGCGCTCAAGGTATTTGTCAGACATAATTCATTCAGGAGGCCATAATGCAGTCATCCATCATGTCGGACGCGGCGCGGCGCTCGGGGGCGGGCGCGGACTCTGCCCGCTTGATGTATTGGGTAACATATGCAAGCTATGAATTATCAACTGAAAGGAGTCAATTATCCACTCTAAAAATGAGTGCCTGGGCGCCCATCGCCCCGGGGCGCGTTTCGTATTTACCAAATGATTTCCCGGCCGGGAACGAGGAGGGGGGGGGGGGGGGAGGACTTCTTCTTCTTCTTCTTCTCCGGGAGGGCAGCAGCCCCTCCCCCCTCCCTCCCGACTCGCTGAACATTTTGAACTTTTAATGCAATAATCCATTTTTATATGTGGGGCGGTAAAAAGATGGCGCCTCCTCGCCGGTCCCTCTCCGCCCTTCAATCAGAGGCAGACAGAGGAGACTGGCCCGGGCCCGGGACAGGGAATAGCCGCCCCCCCCGCCCCCCCTTTCAGACGCGGGCAGATGGGGGGCGCCGCGCCGAGCGGTGACACTTAGGGAAATGAGGTCATTAGAGGGAATTACGGGGAGTTTGATGGCGCAGTAATAGGTTTTAATGATGGAATTTAGCATGGACTCCCAGCGGGGACGCGTTTTGATGTGCGTTCCGACAGGCCACTTAATAACCTCCGCGCCACGACGCCACCGCGCCGACTAATAGAGGCGCTAAAAATACAATCCTTCCTTCCACCTGGAAGATCCGCCGCAAAGTCACCCCGCCGGCCCTGACAAGAATGAGGCACGAGGGGCCGCAAAACCTCAGGGGGGGGGTGGCCGCCCCCACCCCTCCCCCGTTATCATAGGATATCAGAGGATAAAAGGTTTACCTGAGAGAGAGATCTGTCTGTCACCTACAATTCACCTGGAAATGTCGAATCACCGAGGTATGAGGTACACAGTGCCTCACCGGGAGATCACTGAGGTATGAGGTACACAGCGCCTCCCCCAAGGAGTTTTCCGAGGTATGAGGTACACGGCGCCTCACCGGGAGATCACCGAGGTATGAGGTACACAGAGCCTCATCTGGAGATTACTGAGGTACGAGGTACATAGTGCCTCACTGGGAGATCGCCAAGGTATAAGGCACACAGCGTCTCACCTGGAGATCACCGAGGTATGAGGTACACAGCGCCCAACCAGGTATTTACTGAGGTATGAGGTACAGAGTGCCTCCCCCAGGAGATCTCTGAGGTATGAGGTACACAGCGCCCCACCAGGAGGTCTCCGAGGTATGAGGTATACAGCGCCTCACTGGGAGATCACCGAGATATGAGGTACACATCGCCTCACCGGGAGATCACCGAGATATGAGGTACACAGCGCCTCCCCAGGAAGTCAATGAGGTACACAGTGCCCCACCATGAAATCACTGAGGTATGAGGTACGCGGCACCTCCCCAAGGCATCAGAAAGGTATGAGATACACAGTGCCCCCCCAGAGATTTCTGAGGTATGAGGTACACAGTGCCTCCCCCCCCAGGAGATTTCCGAGGTATGAGGTACACAGTGCCTCCCCAGGAGATCACGAGGTATGAGGTACACAGTGCCTCCCCCCAGGAGATCTCTGAGGTATGAGGTACACAGTGCCTCACCAGGAGATCACCGAGGTATGAGGTACACAGTGCCTCCCCCCAGGAGATCTCTGAGGTATGAGGTATACAGCGCCTTCCCAGGAGATCACCGAGGTATGAGGTACACAGTGCCTCCCCAGGAGATCACCGAGGTATGAGGTACACAGTGCCTCTGCCCAGGAGATCTCTGAGGTATGAGGTACACAGTGCCTCCCCAGGAGATCACTGAGGTATGAGATACAGAGTGCCTCTCTGGGAGATCACCGAGGTATGAGGTACACAGCGCCTCCCCAGGAGATCTCTGAGGTATGAGGTACACAGTGCCTCCCCCCAGAAGATCACTGAGGTATGAGGTACACAGTGCCTCCCCCCAGGAGATCACAGAGGTATGAGGTACACAGCGCCTCCCCAGGGGATCAGAAAGGTATGAGGTACAGAGCACCTCACCAGGATATCCCCGAGGTATGAGGTACACAGCGCCTCGCCAGGGGATTTATTTTATATACTAATGGCGGTGATCAGCGACTTATAATGGGACTGCGATATTGCGGTGAGCAATCTGACACTAACTGACATCACCAGTGACACCAATACAGTGATCAGTGATAATTAGGGATGCCCCCCCTCCCCCCCCCGGGTTCGGTTTGCAGCAGAACTCCCCACCAGAGAAAAGGTTCGGACCCAAACCCCGAACTCCAATTGGCCATAAAAGGGGTATGGGGGTCCGGGTAATACCCTGGGGGACATGTGTCAATACAAAATTATTTTTTTTAAATGTTTGTTTTTTCAGGAGCAGTGATTTTAATAATGCTTAAAGTGCAATGATAAAAATGAAAAATTCCTTTAAATATTGTGCCTGGGAGGTCCCCCTAGTCTGCCTGTAAAGTGGCGCCTCTGTAGCATGTATGGAACCTGCTGCAGCAATAATGACATTTAGAAAGAAACAAAATGACATTTAAATTGCAGGCAAAAGAAAAATGTTAAAAATAACGGCGTGGGGTCCCCCCCCAGTCCACACCAGACCCTTATCCAAGCATGCAGCCTGGCAGGCCAGAAAAGGGGAGGGCAATCGAGCACCCCGTCCCCCCTCCCCCCCCGAACCATACCAGGCCACATGCCCTCGACAAGCACCTTATCCACATGCTAATGTAAACAAGGGTCTCTTCTCCACAACCCTGGGCTGTGGCTGCGGCTGTGGGGGTCTGTGGACGGGGGGCTTATCTGAATCTGGAAGCCCCTTTAAGAAAGGGAACCCCAGATCCCGCCCCCCCAATGTAAATGAGCATCGGGTACATAGTACCCCTACCCATTCACCAAAAAAAGTGTAAAAAGGTAATAAAACACAGAGGCAGTTTTTGACAATTCCTTTATTAAAAAATATAAAAAAAAATGTCACACCCCCTCCCCCCCCCGATGTAGATCGATCGTCAATCACAACGCCCGCCGCACCCGGAAAAAAAATAATCGCTCCGCTGGCAAACCACCGAATGCTTGGCTTGAATGCTCGGCTTGCTGTTTGACAGTTTTTATATAGGGAAGGGTGGGGCCACCTGGCAAAGTCACCAGGTGGCACCGCCCCCCTGTGATGTCACCGACCCAGCATTCACCGGTCTGTGACGTCACAAGGGGGGTGGTGCCACCAGATAATGTCACCAGGTGGCTCCGCCCCTTACTTATATAAGAACTGTTAAACGGAAAGCCAGGCATTCGGCGGCTTTCCTTAGTTGGGGGCCCCCTTGCCTCAAAGCGCCCCCCCCCATGTTGAGGGCATGTGGCCTGGTATGGTTCAGGAGGGGGGGGGGGGGGGGCACTTGTCCTCTCCTATTCCTGACACCGGCCGAACGCCCTGCAAATTTGGGTGTTTTACTTTGTTTCTTATCTTTGCTTTGCAGGGAGAAGAATCACAGAGATCAATCCCCCTGTACAGAGCTCTGTGTTGATGGTGAACACCAGGCTCTGCGCTGTGATTGGACGCACACGAATCATGGGCCGGGACATGCTGACAGACTCCTGCTATGTTCAATCACAGCAAAGCCGGCGGGGGTGCAAGCCCTGAACATGGGAGAAAGGCGCTACGTACGGGTACACTGCGGCGCATGCAAGAGCCGCCCGTCTGCGGGGGATGTACTATGGCGGGTCAGCAAGCGGCAGCCCTCACCACACCAGATCTGTCTTTTCTGCCCAATTTTATTTAAAACTGAAAGAAAAGTTCACAGCAATCCGCCCCCCAATCAGGGGGTTCCGCCATCCATACACAATGATTTCTACTCAGCCTCCTGACCATCTAACACACAATCCCGGGGGTCCTGAACAAACACTGCCCTCTGTCAGCTCTCTGTCTGTCCCAGACCTGCACCTCTCCGCTCCCCCTGCACCCCTCCGCTCCCCCTGCACCTCACTGCTCCCCCTGCACCCCTCTGCTCCCCCTGCACCTCTCCGCTCCCCCTGCACCTCTCCGCTCCCCCTGCACCTCACTGCTCCCCCTGCACCCCTCTGCTCCCCCTGCACCTCTCCGCTCCCCCTGCACCTCTCCGCTCCCCCTGCACCTCACTGCTGCCCCTGCACCCCTCTGCTCCCCCTGCACCTCTATGCTCCCTGCACCTCTCTGCTCCCTGCACCTCTCTGCTCCCTGCACCTCTCCGCTCCCTCTGCACCTCACTGCTGCCCCTGCACCTCTATGCTCCCTGCACCTCTCTGCTCCCCCTGCACCTCACTGCTGCCCCTGCACCTCTCTGCTCCCTGCACCTCTCCGCTCCCCCTGCACCTCTCTGCTCCCCCTGCACCTCTCCGCTCCCCCTGCACCTCACTGCTCCCCCTGCACCCCTCTGCTCCCCCTGCACCTCTCTGCTCCCCCTGCACCTCTCCGCTCCCTCTGCACCTCACTGCTGCCCCTGCACCTCTCTGCCCCCTGCACCTCTCCGCTCCCTCTGCACCTCACTGCTGCCCCTGCACCTCTCTGCTCCCTGCACCTCTCTGCTCCCCCTGCACCTCTCCGCTCCCTCTGCACCTCACTGCTGCCCCTGCACCTCTCTGCTCTCTGCACCTCTCTGCTCCCCCTGCACCTCACTGCTGCCCCTGCACCTCTCTGCTCCCTGCACCTCTCTGCTCCCCCTGCACCTCACTGCTCCCCCTGCACCTCTCTGCTCCCCCTGCACCTCTCTTCTCCCCCTGCACCTCACTGCTGCCCCTGCACCTCTCTGCCCCCTGCACCTCTCCGCTCCCTCTGCACCTCTCTACTCCCCTTGCACCTCTCTGCTCTCCTTGCACCTCTCTGTACCCCTGCACCTCTCCGCTCCCCCTGCACCTCTCTGCTCCCTGCACCTCTCCGCTCCCCCTGCACCTCACTGCTCCCCCTGCACCTCTCTGCTCCCCCTGCCCCCCTTTCCTCCCCCTGCACCTCTCTGCTCCCCCTGCACCCCTCTGCTCCCCCTGCACCTCTCCGCTCCCCCTGCACCTCACTGCTGCCCCTGCACCTCTCTGTCCCCTGCACCTCTCCGCTCCCCTTGCACCTCTCTGCCCCCTGCACCTCTCTGCTCCCCCTGCACCTCTCTGCTCTCCTTGCACCTCTCTGTACCCCTGCACCTCTCTGCTCCCCCTGCACCTCTCTGCTCCCTCCAACTTCAGTTATGGGTGGAGAATGATGGACTCTACTAGACCGCTGAATGAATGCTGTGGTATCTGACTCCAAGCCATCACTAGCAGATCCTCTGTAAGTTAGGAGTTGGGGCCTTCATGGATCGGACTTGTTTTTCAAACACATCCCATAGATGCTCAATAGGATTGAGATCTGGAGAATTTGGAGGCCAAGTCAACACCTCAAATTCATTGTGTTCCTCAAACAATTCCAGACCAGACCACCTCCTTCCATCCTGATTTGATTACACCCAGCGATCAATAATATTCCACAATCCAATTACTTGATGAGTGCTGGGTGTGATCAGATCAGGAGAGGATGAGGTCTCCGCCCTTTGGAAGTGATTGGATTGTGGAATATTATTGATCGCTGGATCAATAGGTAAAGACATAAATACAAGTGATTGGGATAGGAGGAAATAGGAGTGTGATCCCGGATAGAACATTCCCACTATAGACACACATAGAATAAACATGTACACACAGTCCTGGGCGTCCTTTCCGTCGCTTCATTATTCATAGCCACACCCCTTTTCCAAATCTCCTGATTGATTTTTTTCTGGCTTCGCCTTTATTTTCTCCACTGCTTCTGAATGACTCTCATCCTCACACTACATGGATGGGAGGCTGGGGGCGCTGCTATCCAGCGTGATGTACACATAGACCCTATTATCAACATCATCATCCTCATCATCCACTTTATCATCATCCACTTCATCATTATCAGCATCATCCACTTCATCATCATCATCATGTTCTTTATTACTATCATCATGCTCATCCTCTTCATCATCCACTTCATCATCATCCTCTTTATCATCATCATCATCATCTTGTTCTTCATCAACTTCATCATCGTCAACCTCATCTTCATTATCATCATCATCAACATCATCTTCATCATCCTTTTCTTCATCATCCTCTTCTTCATCTGCATCATTATCTTCTTCATCATCATTATCCTCTTCTTCATCATCATCATTCTCATCATCCTCCTCATCATCCTCTTCATCATCATCCTCCTCTTCATCATCATTATCCTCTCCATTATCATAATCCTCTTCATCCTCTTCTTCATCATCTTCATCATCATCTGATTAAATAGTTAAGGAGCTGCATGCATTCATCAGATGACAGATCTGTCTGGTGACGAGGTTCAGATCAGCTCCATCCGGTGTAATGCACACATACAGTGCATCCGGAAAGTATTCACAGAGCTTCACTTTTTCCACATTTTGTTATGTTTTACGGTCTTATTCCAAAATGGATTACATTCATTATTTTCCTCAAAATTCTACAAACAATCCTCCATAATGACAACGTGAGAGAAGTTTGTTTGAAATCTTTGCAAATTTATTAAAAATAAAAAAACAAAAGAAATCCCATGTACATAAATATCACAGACTCCTCCCATGTACATAAGTATCACAGACTCCTCCCATGTACATAAGTATCACAGACTCCTCCCATGTACATAAGTATCACAGGCTCCTCCCATGTACAGAAGTATCACAGACTCCTCCCATGTACATAAGTATCACAGACCCCTCCCATGTACACAAGTATCACAGGCTCCTCCCATGTACATAAGTATCACAGACCCCTCCCATGTACATAAGTATCACAGGCTCCTCCCATGTACATAAGTATCACAGACTCCTCCCATGTACATAAGTATCACAGGCTCCTCCCATGTACATAAGTATCACAGACCCCTCCTGTGTACATAAGTATCACAGGCTCCTCCCATGTACATAAGTATCACAGACTCCTCCCATGTACATAAGTATCACAGGCTCCTCCCATGTACATAAGTATCACAGACTCCTTCCATGTACATAAGTATCACAGACTCCTCCCATGTACATAAGTATCACAGGCTCCTCCCATGTACATAAGTATCACAGACTCCTCCCATGTACATAAGTATCACAGGCTCCTCCCATGTACATAAGTATCACAGACTCCTCCCATGTACATAAGTATCACAGGCTCCTCCCATGTACATAAGTATCACAGACTCCTCCCATGTACATAAGTATCACAGACTCCTTCCATGTACATAAGTATCACAGGCTCCTCCCATGTACATAAGTATCACAGACTCCTCCCATGTACATAAGTATCACAGGCTCCTCCCATGTACATAAGTATCACAGACTCCTCCCATGTACATAAGTATCACAGGCTCCTCCCATGTACATAAGTATCACAGACTCCTCCCATGTACATAAGTATCACAGGCTCCTCCCATGTACATAAGTATCACAGGCTCCTCCCATGTACATAAGTATCACAGACTCCTTCCATGTACATAAGTATCACAGACTCCTCCCATGTACATGTAGCACTAACTCTCGGTGGAGCTGCTGGTTTAAAGCGATCACGAGGCCTCTCTTCTTCTCTGGCGCCAAACACATACATGCGTCCCACGTGGCATCAAGTAGGATAGGCTCCTCCCACTTGTTCTTCTGATTACGTAGCTCCCGGGCTTTTACTGGCGCTCTCCGCCTACGCACTCAGAAATAAAGTCCTGCAACTTTTAACCTCTTCTTTTCCTGAGAAAATGACAAACTTCAGCTCTCACCGTAAACTCCCGGTGAAACACCTCTCTAGGTTGCGAGAATTGATGGTCAACAAATCCCGGACGACGCCCCCACATGTAGCACTAACTCATGGTGGAGCTGCTGGTTTAAAGCGAGCTTGTTACCTTCACTCTCGATACCTCTGTTTCACCGGCAGCGGGTCTAGGGTTTCGTTGAGTTTACCTCTGGAAGATAGAAGCACCAAACACTTGAGTAGGTTTTCCAATGCTTTAATGAACAAATAAAGGAAGTAGCAGGAAAGAGGCAGAAGGAAAGCTGCAGGGAAGCTCAAATACCTTTCCTTAGTATTCTTCAGAACATCCATAGTTGAATGCGCTCCCCTTGTGGGATTCAATCTTTGCCCACCTGGATAGACTTCTCTCACTTGCCTAGCAGCCAGTACGTAGCACGAAGAAAAGTCTCTGTCACAGACTTGTTTGAAATAAAACCCGTACGATCCTCTGCCACAGGATGTATTGGTTTGCGATGAATATCAGACACAGTACTTGAACCTTTAAGCCAACCCGGCAGTACTATGCAGTAAGACTACTTCAGGATACGTCCTCCAACCGAGTCACCAGGCCCCTCTCCAGACCAGCACTCTGCATGATCCTTCCATGATGGGTCCTCCCCTGGGATCTTCTCAGTTGTCCAGCTTCTTCTCTCAGGATGGACAGCTCAGGACCGTTCCTCGGCTGCTGTGGTAGGCCCCAGACAGGCTTCTAGGCCCACCCACACGCCGCAGCGACGTGGGCCTCCGGAACGGAGGACCACAAGGTGGTACTCTTAATGCATACCTGTCGGCCAGGAGGGCCAGCAGGTGGCTGAAAACGAACCCCTAAACATGGCGTCTGTCCCATAAATACCCTCTCCTAGAATGCAACTCGGAGGACCACCTCCACCGAATTGTCTCCGGGACAGAAGAGCACTCATACGCTTCAACACGTTGCTTTTCCAACACCAGCCGATGGTGACGACACCCACCGGCACAGTGTGGAACTACACGCAACGTCAGCCAAGCTGGAACAGAGGCAAATATAACTTCCTATAATAAGTGACCCACTAGATTTACCTATCAGTGGTAGATTAAAAAATCTACCAGCGCTACATACTCCCCCACTACAATAGACGTTGTCCTCAACGTCTGTCACAAAAATATTAACTCCCAAGCCTGAGAGCAGGTATTTGAGCTTAAAACTTGGATTTAGGTAAAGAAGAAGGAAAGACAGTAGAAAGACATTATAAGATTAACATTTGTAAAACAATATGTTCACATCCGCAAACAAAACCATCCTATGACTGTACATAACCTCACTATCTATCTAGCTGAAAATCCTAACAGCTTGATAGGCGATCAAATGGTTCCTGAAAAGGAAAACATATTAAACACACATGCAACCTATACAGTTTCAGGAGCAAAGTCTCATTTGGAAAAAATGAAACTCTCTTCCCATTATCTACATCAGAATAATCTTTAGGAGTCCTTCCCTATATATACATTTTTTCTTTAAATGAAAGAAATCCGGCTAGCAAAAAGAAGTCCTTGGATTTGAAACACTGAGATGAGCATTCAGATCTTGACCACGAAGATCTCTATATAATGACACTAACTAACTATCCCAAAGTTCTTTTGTCCATAATTACCAATAAAACCGGGGATCTGGCAATGTTAGTGTCTTTCCCAGTTTATCCACTGTGGTGATGAAATATACAACGTCATCTTTTCCGGGTCTGCAAATGACCACTTAGTCAGCATGAATGTGCCGACCATAGTTCCAGTGCATAAAACATCCACTGAAGCGTTCATCCACAGCAACAGAACATACAGTTTTTCGGAAAGGTTTAGGCACAGACAAATAGTCCCAAACAGCTTCACTGTACCAAAGCTCCCGATTAGCTTCAATCACTTGCATTATGTCCTGAAGGACATAAGGGAACTCCAAACCATATTCCGTAGCTACACACTTGTTCAACATTCTCTGCAAACGTGCAAGTTTTGGTAGGGATCTACTTTTCCCCATACCAGGAGGCACACATGAATTCATTGATTTGCTCACCATAGACCCAGCCGGTGTTTTGACAATGTCTCATTTACAGTGCTGTGTGGCTCCACACAGGGTGACGTCTTCCCAGAACTCAGGGCTGTCCATTCAGGGAAAGTCATAGCAGAGGCAACATCCTCGCCTTGGGCCCATAACAGTTCCTGTGACATAGTCTCAAACAGGTCATCATCACCGGAGAGATCCGACATGGATTCTATCTCTGAATCTCCCAGCTCTTCTGCTGGCAGATATTTATTTACAGTCCCAGATACATACCCCATTAATTGCTCACCCGTTCCTGACGTGGACTTTGTTGGATCCGGTTCGGGTAGTCTCTGGGGTAGGCCTCGACCAGGGCCGCGGGAAGCCTTCACATATCCCACCTTCCTCTGGACAGGTACAACAGGGATAGGCGTAGTGGACGCGGAAATCAAAGCAATGTCCGCTGATGAATCGGTAACAGCAGTGTCCCTCTCCGGAACATTCTCAGCAACAACAGGCAAAGTCACGGCCTGCCGTTCTCTTTCAGCAGGAGTAGCAGCTTCTACTGTAGCCCAGTCCATACGATAAGCACGGGGCGACATGGTAGGCTGCTCCACCTCAAACAAATATTCTCCACATTGCGGGCAGCGACCAAATGGACGGAGATGTACAGCCAGTCCTTCACATTTGTGGCAAATCGTGCCCAGCCCTTCGATATCTCCGACGGTATAGAGAACAAACCTCCCCTGCGGTTTCAGACGAATACTGGTATCTGTAAGCAGGGTTCCGGTCAGCACAGTACTCGACACGGTGCTCGCAGGGAACATTCTTGGTCCCATAATTGGCTGCATCGCTGGAAAAGACATGGCCACACTCTGATCTTCTCAGCACGATCACGAGGCCTCTCTTCTTCTCTGGCACCAAACACATACACGCGTCCCACGTGGCATCAAGTAGGATAGGCTCCTCCCACTTGTTCTTCTGATCACGTAGCTCCCGGGCTTTTACTGGCGCCCTCCGCCTACGCACTCAGAAATAAAGTCCTGCAACTTTTAACCTCTTCTTTTCCTGAGAAAATGACAAAGTTCAGCTCTCACCGTAAACTCCTGGTGAAACACCTCTCTAGGTTGCGAGAACTGACGGTCAACAAATCCCGGACGACGCCCCCACATGTAGCACTAACTCTCGGTGGAGCTGCTGGTTTAAAGCGAGCTTGTTACCTTCACTCTCGATACCTCTGTTTCACCTGCACCGGGTCTAGGGTTCCGTTGAGTTTACCTCTGGATGATATAAGCACCAAACACTAGAGTAGATTTTCCAATGCTTTAATGAACAAATAAAGGAAGTAGCAGGAAAGAGGCAGAAGGAAAGCTGCAGGGAAGCTCAAAAACCTTTCCTTAGTATTCTTCAGAACATCCTTAGTAATTAAACACTTGTAGTTGAATGCGCTCCCCTTGTGGGATTCAATCTTTGCCCGTCTGGATAGACCTCTCTCACTTGTCTAGCAGCCAGTACGTAGCATGAACAAAAGTCTCTGCCACAGACTTGTTTGAAATAAAACCCGTACGATCCTCTGTCACAGGATGTATTGGTTTGCGATGAATATCAGACACAGTACTTGAACCTTTAAGCCAACCCGGCAGTACTATGCAGTAAGATTACTTCAGGATACGTCCTCCAACCGAGTCACCAGGCCCCTCTCCAGACCAGCACTCTGCATGATCCTTCCATGACGGGTCCTCCCCTGGGATCTCCTCGGCTGTCCAGCTTCTTCTCTCAGGATAGACAGCTCAGGACCATTCCTCTGCTGTTGTGGTAGGCCCCAGACAGGCTTCTGGGCCCACTCACACGCCGCAGCAACGTGGGCCTCCGGAATGGAGGACCACGAGGTGGTACTCTTAACGCATACCTGTCGGCCAGGAGGGCCAGCAGGTGGCTGAAAACGAACCTGTAAACATGGCGTCTGTACCATAAATACCCTCTCCCAGAATGCAACTCGGAGGACCACCTCCACCGAGTTGTCTCTGGGACGGGGGGCACTCATACGCTTCAACACGTTGCTTTTACAACACCAGCCAATGGTGACAACGACACCCACAGACACAGTGTGGAACTACACGCAACGTCAGCCAAGCTGGAACAGAAGCAAATATAACTTCCTATAATAAGTGACCCACTAGATTTACCTATCAGTGGTAGATTAAAAAATCTACCAGCGCTACATACATAAGTATCACAGACTCCTCCCATGTACATAAGTATCACAGGCTCCTCTCATGTACATAAGTATCACAGGCTCCTCCCATGTACATAAGTATCACAGACTCCTCCCACGTACATAAGTATCACAGACTCCTCCCACGTACATAAGTATCACAGACTCCTTCCACGTACATAAGTATCACAGACTCCTCCCACGTACATAAGTATCACAGACTCCTTCCACGTACATAAGTATCACAGACTCCTCCCACGTACATAAGTATCACAGACTCCTCCCATGTATAATAAGTATCACAGGCTCCTCCCATGTACATAAGTATCACAGACTCCTCCCATGTACATAAGTATCACAGGCTCCTCCCATGTACATAAGTTTCACAGACTCCTCCCATGTACATAAGTATCACAGGCTCCTCCCATGTACATAAGTATCACAGACTCCTCCCATGTACATAAGTATCAGAGGCTCCTCCCATGTACATAAGTATCACAGACTCCTCCCATGTACATAAGTATCACAGGCTCCTCCCATGTACATAAGTATCACAGGCTGCTCCCATGTATCACAGGCTCCTCCCATTTACATAAGTATCACAGGCTCATCCCATGTACATAAGTATCACAGACTCCTCCCATGTACATAAGTATCACAGGCTCCTCCCATGTACATAAGTATCACAGGCTGCTCCCATGTATCACAGGCTCCTCCCATTTACATAAGTATCACAGGCTCATCCCATGTACATAAGTATCACAGACTCCTCCCATGTACATAAGTATCACAGGCTCCTCCCATGTACATAAGTATCACAGACTCCTCCCATGTACATAAGTATCACAGACTCCTCCCATGTACATAAGTATCACAGACTCCTCCCATGTACATAAGTATCACAGGCTCCTCCCATGTACATAAGTATCACAGGCTCCTCCCATGCACATAAGTATCACAGACTCCTCCCATGTACATAAGTATCACAGGCTCCTCCCATGTACATAAGTATCACAGGCTCCTCCCATGCACATAAGTATCACAGGCTCCTCCCATGTACATAAGTATCACAGCCTTTGCCATGACACTCAGAATTGAGCTCAGGTGCCTCCTGTTTCCACTGATCATCCTTGAGATGTTTCTACAACTTGACTGGAGTCCACCTGTGGTAAATTCAGTTGATTGTACATGATTTGGAAAGGCACACACCTGTCTATAGAAGATCCCACAGGTAACAGTGCATGTCAGAGCACAAACCAAGCCATGAAGTCCAAGGAGTTGTCTGTAGACCTCCAAGACAGGATTGTATGGAGGGACAGATCGGGTGAAGGGTACAAAAAATTTCTGCAGCATTGAAGGTCCCAATGAGTACAGTGGCCTCCATCATCCGTAGATGGAAGAAGTTTGGAACAACCAGGACTCTTCCTAGAGTGGGCCACCCGTCCAAACTGAGCGATCGGGGGAGAAGGGCCTTAGTCAGGGAGGTGACCAAGAACCTGATGGTCACTCTGACAGAGCTCCAATGTTTCTCTGTGGAGAGAGGAGAACCTTCCAGAAGAACAACCATCTCTGCAGCTCTCCTCCAATCAGGCCTGTATGGTAGAGTGGCCAGAGGGAAGACACTCCTCAGTAGAAGGCACATGACAACATACCTCCCAACATTTTGAGATGGGAATGAGGGACACCTACTAGCAAACGTATGTAGTCATAGGACACGCCCCCTTCCACACCCCCTTAAAGGAGAAGTAACCAAAAAAAAGGTTAATTAAATCCACAAGGGATTTTTTTTACCACTACTATTCATTTATATTGGCTTTTAAAATTTACAAATGCAGCAATTTAAATGAGGGGGAAAGAGGGAAATTGCTCCAAATCAGGGACAGTTGGGAGCTATGTGACAGCCCACCTGGAGTTTGTCAAAAGGCACCTGAAGGACTCTCAGACCATGAGAAACAAAATTCTCTGGTCCGATGAAACAAAGATTGAACTCTTTGGCCTGAATGGCAAGTGTCATGTCTGGAGGAAACCAGGCACCGCTCATCACCTGGCCAATACCATCCCTACTGTGAAGCATGGTGGTGGCATCATCATGCTGTGGGGATGTTTTGGAGACTAGTCAGAATCGAGGGAAAGATGAATGCAGCAATGTACAGAGACATCCTTGATGAAAACCTGCTCCAGGTCGCTCTGGATCTCAGCCTGGGACGAAGTGGCCCAGCCAGAGCCCAGACTTGAATCCGATTGAACATCTCTGGAGAGATCTGAAAATGGCTGTGCACCGACGCTCCCCAACCAACCTGTTGGAGCTTGAGAGGTCCTGCAAAGAAGAATGGGAGAAACTGACCAAAAATAGGTGTGCCAAGCTTGTAGCATCATACTCAACAAGACTTGAGGATGTAATTGGTGCCAAAGAAGCTTCACCAAAGTATTGAGCAAAGGCTGTGATACTTATGTACATGGGAGGAGCCTGTGATACTTATGTACATGGGAGGAGCCTGTGATACTTATGTACATGGGAGGAGCCTGTGATACTTATGTACATGGGAGGAGCCTGTGATACTTCTGTACATGGGAGGAGCCTGTGATACTTATGTACATGGGAGGAGCCTGTGATACTTATCTACACGGGAGGAGCCTGTGATACTTATGTACATGGGAGGAGCCTGTGATACTTATGTACGTGGGAGGAGCCTGTGATACTTATGTACATGGGAGGAGCCTATGATATTTCTGTACATGGGAGGAGCCTGTGATACTTATGTACATGGGAGGAGCCTATGATACTTCTGTACATGGGAGGAGCCTGTGATACTTATGTACGTGGGAGGAGCCTGTGATACTTATGTACATGGGAGGGTTCTGTGATACTTATGTACGTGGGAGGAGCCTGTGATACTTATGCACGTGGGAGGAGTCTGTGTTACTTATGTAAATGGGAGGAGCCTGTGATACTTATGTACATGGGAGGAGCCTGTGATACTTATGTACATGGGAGGAGTCTGTGATACTTATGTACGTGGGAGGAGCCTGTGATACTTATGTACATGGGAGGAGCCTGTGATACTTATGTACGTGGGAGGAGCCTGTGATACTTATGCACATGGGAGGAGTCTGTGTTACTTATGTAAATGGGAGGAGCCTGTGATACTTATGTATGTGGGATTTCTTTTGTTTTTTTATTTTTAATAAATTTGCAAAGATTTCAAACAAACTTCTTTCATGTTGTCATTATGGAGTATTGTTTGTAGAATTTTGAGGAAAATAATGAATTTCATCCATTTTGCAATAAGACCGTAACGTAACAAAATGTGGAAAAAGTGAAGCGCTGTGAATACTTTCCAGGTGCACTGTAGGCCGTGTCATCATCAGGGTGAAAATTAAATAGTAAAAGGAGCTGCATGGATGAATCAAATGACAGATCTGTCTTCTGAGGTGATGACGCTCAAGTCAGCTCCATCCGGTGTGATGCACACATAGGCCGTGGCGTCCTCAATTGGGTGAGGGTGAAGTGGTTGAGGAGTTGCCTCCATCGGATGACAGATCAGTCTGGTGTGATGCACACATAGGCCGTGGCGTCCTCACCCAGGTGAGAGTGAAGTGGTTGAGGAGCTGCATCCATCAGATGACAGATCAGTCTGGTGTGATGCACACATAGGCCGTGGCGTCCTCACTCAGATGAGAGTGAAGTGGTTGAGGAGCTGCATCCATCAGATGACAGATCAGTCTGGTGTGATGCACACATAGACCGTGGCGTCCTCACCCAGGTGAGAGTGAAGTGGTTGAGGAGCTGCATCCATCAGATGACAGATCAGTCTGGTGTGATGCACACATAGGCCGTGGCGTCCTCACTCAGATGAGAGTGAAGTGGTTGAGGAGTTGCCTCCATCGGATGACAGACCAGTCTGGTGTGATGCACACATAGGCCGTGGCGTCCTCACCCAGGTGAGGGTGAAGTGGTTGAGGAGCTGCATCCATCAGATGACAGATCAGTCTGGTGTGATGCACACATAGACCGTGGCGTCCTCACCCAGGTGAGAGTGAAGTGGTTGAGGAGTTGCATCCATCAGATGACAGATCAGTCTGGTGACGAGGTTCAGAGCGGCTTAGCGCTGTGACTGCGGAGGAAGCTGCGACTTAATTCGTAAATCCCTGATGAACTTCCAGAAGGAGTCGGAAGAGGCAGGCGGGAAAATTCTTCTGATTTATAGAGAGAACTTTCCATTATTTAGGGAGCCGTCCGCGCCGCCATAACTTTAAGTATGAATCAAGTGAGCTGACTGGGAGATTTGTCACGGCGGCGGTTTGGATCAATGGTAATTACCTCCATGACACGGGTTCTCTTATCACGCTACAGATCTCGCTGGCGCTAACACAAACTGCAGGCCGATCGATACGGGCAGAATTATGGCTCTCGGATGGACTGTGAGCACATTACAGGCCGCGCTCGGGATGGCGGAGCGCGTTCTTCCCCCGCAGCTACATTCAGCCGCCATTGTTCAGCGCCCGACACAACAACATCCATCATTTTAAGGAGCTCTCAGCAGAGCCGCATCTCACTCACACAGCGCAGAAATGTTCAGATTTCCCCGGAAAAATAAACCTCTCGCCCTGAAAACTCAGCGATGGGTGGATGACGACGGATACCGGCACAGAGCAAACTCAGCGATGGGTGGAGGACGCCGGATACCGGAACAGAGCAAACTCAACGATGGGTGGAGGACGACAAATACCGGCACAGAGCAAACTCAGCGATGGGTGGAAGATGCCGGATACCGGCACAGAGCAAACTCAACAATGGGTGGAGAACGCCGGATACCAGCACAGAGCAAACTCAACGATGGGTGGAGGATGCCGGATACCGGCACAGAGCAAACTCAGCGATGGGTGGAGGATGCCGGATACCGGCACAGAGCAAACTCAGTGATGGGTGGAGGATGTCTGATACCGGCACGGAGCAAACTCAGCGATGGGTGGAGGACGACAGATACCTGCATGAAGCAAACTCAACGATGGGCGGAGGATGCCGGATACCGGCAGAGAGCAAACTCAACGATGGGTGGAGGATGCCGGATACCAGCACAGAGCAAACTCAGTGATGGGTGGAGGACGACAGATACCGGCACAGAGCAAACTCAGCGATGGGTGGAAGATGCCGGATACCGGCACAGAGCAAACTCAACAATGGGTGGAGAACGCCGGATACCAGCACAGAGCAAACTCAACGATGGGTGGAGGATGCCGGATACCGGCACAGAGCAAACTCAGCGATGGGTGGAGGATGCCGGATACCGGCACAGAGCAAACTCAACGATGGGTGGAGGACAACAAATACCAGCACAGAGCAAACTCAGCGATGGGTGGAAGATGCCGGATACCGGCACAGAGCAAACTCAACAATGGGTGGAGAACGCCGGATACCAGCACAGAGCAAACTCAACGATGGGTGGAGGATGCCGGATACCGGCACAGAGCAAACTCAGCGATGGGTGAAGGATGCCGGATACCGGCACAGATCAAACACAGCGATGGGTGGAGAACGCCGGATACCGGCACAGAGCAAACTCAGCGATGGGTGGAGAACGCCGGATACCGGCACAGAGCAAACTCAGCGATGGGTGGAGAACGCCGGATACCGGCACAGAGCAAACTCAGCGATGGGTGGAGAACGCCGGATACCAGCACAGAGCAAACTCAGCGATGGGTGGAGGATGCCTGATACCGGCACGGAGCGAACTCAGCGATGGGTGGAGGACGACAGATACCTGCATGAAGCAAACTCAACGATGGGCGGAGGATGCCGGATACCGGCAGAGAGCAAACTCAACGATGGGTGGAGGATGCCGGATACCAGCACAGAGCAAACTCAGTGATGGGTGGAGGACGACGGATACTGGCACAGAGCAAACTCAGTGATGGGTGGAGGACGACGGATACCGGCACAGAGCAAACTCAGTGATGGGTGGAGGACGACGGATACCGGCACAGAGCAAACTCAGTGATGGGTGGAGGACGACGGATACCGGCACAGAGCAAACTCAACGATGGGTTGGGGACAATGGATACCGACACAGAGCAAACACAGCGATGGGTGGAGGATGCCGGATACCGGCACAGAGCAAACACAGCGATGGGTGGAGGATGACGGATACCGGCACAGAGCAAACTCAACGATGGGTTGGGGACAATGGATACCGACACAGAGCAAACACAGCGATGGGTGGAGGCACAGAGCAAACACAGCGATGGGTGGAGGATGCCGGATACCGGCACAGAGCAAACTCAGCGATGGGTGGAGGATGCCGGATACCGGCACAGAGCAAACTCAGCGATGGGTGGAGGATGCCGGATGCCAGCACAGAGCAAACTCAGCGATGGGTGGAGGATGCCGGATACCAGCACAGAGCAAACTCAGCGATGGGCGGAGGACAGCAACTGATACCGGCACAGGAGTACATGGCAGGCCTGGACTTGCAGTCTGGTTAGATTGGATCCTGCCGGCCTTCTGTGCTGACACCTCCTGGTACAATGGTGTGGTGCACATTCCTCTATACAGTGCTGAGAGCTGGGGCTGGATTTTGTCTCTCTGGGGCACAGGACCTGGTATAAAGGATAGTCATGTTCAGTGTGGTGTGAAGTGGTTCAGCGTGGTGCAGTAAGTTATGGTGTAGTACATTGTGGTGCAGGAGGTGTGCTGTGGTGCAGGAGGAGTGGTGTAGTTTAGTAGGTATGGGATGTGGTGTGGTGAAGGAGGTGCGGTGTGATGCTGTAAGTTGTGGCACAGTCAGTGTGGTGTGGTGTAGTGTGGAAAGTGTGGTGCAGTCAGAGTGGTGTGGTGTGGTGCATTGTGTGGTACAGGAGGTGTTGTGCAGGAGGAGTGGTGTAGTGTAGTAGGTGTGGTGCAGGAGGAGTGGTGTGGTTCAGGAGGAGTGGTGTAGTGTAGTTGGTGTGGTGTGGTGCAGGAGGAGTGGTGTGGTTCAGGAGGTGTGGTGCAGGAGTAGTAGTGTAGTGTAGTAGGTATGGTGTGGTGCAGGAGGAGTGGTGTAGTGTAGTAAGTGTGGTGCAGGAGGTGTAGTGTATTAAGTGTGATATGGTGCAGTAGGTGTGGTACAGGAGGAGTGGTGTGGTGCAGGAGGTGTGGTATAGTGTAGTAGGTGTGGTGTGGCACAGGAGGTGTGGTGTAGTAGGTGTGGTGTGGTGCAGGAGGTGTGGTGTAGTGTAGTAGGTGTGGTGTAGTAGGTATGGTGTGGTGTGGTAGGTGA
Organism: Aquarana catesbeiana; assembly: GCF_042186555.1. Taxonomy (NCBI): domain Eukaryota; kingdom Metazoa; phylum Chordata; class Amphibia; order Anura; family Ranidae; genus Aquarana; species Aquarana catesbeiana. Next base: position 341,843,371 of record NC_133330.1, read on the forward strand.
GGTGTGGTGTAGTGTAGTAGTTATGGTGTGGTGCAGGGGGTGTGGTGTAGTATGTATGGTGTGGTGTAGTGTAATAGGTAAGGCGTGGTGCAGGAGGTGTGGTGTAGTGTAATAGGTGTGGTGCAGGAGGTGTAGTGTAGTAGGTTTGATGTGGTGCAGGGGGTGTGGCGTGGTGCAGTAAGTGTGGTGTAGTGTAGTAGGTGTGGTGCAGGAGGTTTGGTGTAGTAGGTATGCTGTTGTGCAGGGGGTGTGGTGCAGGAGGTGTGGTGTAGTAGGTATGCTGTTGTGCAGGGGGTGCGGTGTGATGTAGTAGGTATAGTGTAGTGTAGTGTAGTAGGTAAGGTGTGGTGTAGTTTAGTAGGTGTAATGCAGGAGGTGTGGTGTAGTAGGCATGATGTGGTGCAGGGGGTGTGGCGTGGTGCAGTAGGTGTGGTGTAGTGTAGTAGGTGTGGTGCAGGAGGTGTGGTGTAGTATAGTATCTGTGGTTCAGGAGGTTTGGTGTAGGAGGTATACTGTTGTGCAGGGGGTGTGGTGTGGTGCAGGAGGTGTGGTGTAGTAGGTATAGTGTGGTGTAGTAGGTATGGTGTGGTGTAGTGTAGTAGGTGTGGCGCAGGAGGTGTGGTGTAGTGTAGTAGGTGTGGTGTGATGCAGAAGGTGTGGTGTAGTGTAGTAGGTATGGTGTGGTGCAAGTGGTGTAGTGTAGTTGGTGTGGTGCAGGAGGTGTGGTGTAGTAGGTATGGTGTGGTGCAAGGGGTGTGGTGTAGTGTAGTAGGTGTGGTGCAGGAGTTGTGGTGTAGTGTAGTGGGTATGGTGTGGTGCAAGGGGTGTGGTGTAGTGTAGTAGGTGTGGTGCCGGAGGTGTGGTGTAGTGTAGTGGGTATGGTGTGGTGCAGGATGTGTGGTGTAGTGTAGTAGGTGTGGTGCAGGAGGTGTGGTGTTGTAGGTATGGTGTGGTGCAGGAGGAGTGGTGTACTGTAGTAGGTGTGGTGTGGTGCGTGCGATGTGTGGTGCAGTAAGTTGCATAGTGCTTTGTGGTACTGTTGGGGTTTTTACACCTAAACCATCCATCCCCGGTAGGCGTCTGTTAGAAGGTCAGGAGACGAGGTACAGATACAGAATATTTCCGAACAGAAATGATGGAACATTCCGGATATAAATACCCCGTCTCCATTGTGAGAATTACATTGACTCACTGATTCCAGGTGCCAATCACACCCAAAACCAGCCAATCAGAATTCACCTTCCATTGTTCTAACACAACATTTCTCATTGGTGACACCCCTTCACCTTGAGATTAAGACCCTCTGGGCCACCATAGATGGAGTTTCTGATCTTCTGGTCATGGAAGGTTCTGGAATAAGTCATTGATGGAGGGATTTAGGGTTTCCGATTTTCCGGCCATGGAAGGTTCTGAAATAAGTCATTGATAGAAGGATTTGAGGTTTCCGATATTCTGGCCATGGAAGGTTCTGGAATAAGTCATTGATAGAAGGATTTGAGGTTTCCGATATTCTGGCCATGGAAGGTTCTGGAGTAAGCCATTGATAGAGGGATTTGGGGTTTCTCATTTTCTGGCCATGGAAGGCTCTGTAATAAGTAATTGATGGAGAGATTTGGGGTTTCTGTTGTTTGGCCACGGATGGTTCTGCAATAAATCTCTGATTGAGGGATTTGGGGTTTCCGTTGTTCTGGTCATGGAAGGTTCTGGAATAAGTTATGATGGAGAGATTTGGGGTTTCGATTGTTCTGACCATGGAAGGTTCTGGAATAAGTCATTTTTGGAGAGATTTGGGGTTCCCTTTGTTCTGGCCATGGCAGGTTCTGCAATAAGTCATTGATGGAGAGATTTGGGGTTCCCCTTGTTTCGGTCATGGAAGATTCTGGAATAAGTCATTGATGGAAAGATTTGGGGTTTCTGTTGTTCTGGCCCTGAAAGGTCCTGGAATAAGTAATTGATGGAGAATTTTGGGGTTTCTTATCTTTTGGCCATGGAAGGTTCTAGACTAAGTCATTGATGGAGGGCTTTGGGGTTCCCTTGTTCCGGCCATGGAAGATTCTGGAATAAGTCATTGATGGAGAGATTTGGGGTTTCGATTGTTCTGGTCATGGAATGTCCTGGAATAAGTCATTGATGGAGAATTTTGGGGTTTCTTATCTTTTGGCCATGGAAGGTCCTGGAATAAGTCATTGATGGAAAGATTTGGGGTTTCTGTTGTTCTGGCCCTGAAAGGTCCTGGAATAAGTCATTGATGGAGAGTTTTGGGGTTTCTTATCTTTTGGCCATGGAAGATTCTGGAATAAGTCATTGATGGAGAGATTTGGGGTTTCCGTTGTTCTGGCCCTGAAAGGTCCTGGAATAAGTCATTGATGGAGAGATTTGGGGTTTCCGTTGTTCTGGCCATGGAAGGTTCTGGAATAAGTAATTGATGGAGGTATTTGGGGTTCCCTTGTTCCAGCCATGGAACATTCTGGAATAAGTCATTGATGGAAAGATTTGAGGTTTCTGTTGTTCTGGCCCTGAAAGGTCCTGGAATAAGTAATTGATGGAGAGTTTTGGGGTTTCTTATCCTTTGGCCATGGAAGGTTCTAGACTGAGTCATTGATGGAGAGTAGGGATGAGCTTCGTGTTCGAGTCGAACTCATGTTCGACTCGAACATCGGCTGTTCGATCGTTCGCCGAATTGCGAACGTTATGGGCCGTTCGCGCTAAATTCGTGTGGCGCGTCACGGCCCATAATTCACTGCGGCATCGCAGTGCATTGCTGGCTGATGATTGGCCAAGCATGCACTATGACCCGCATGCTTGGCCAATCACAGCGCCGTCAGTAGAGAGAGCTGTAATTGGCCAAAGCCAGGGTGGCTTTGGCCAATTATGGCTCAGGGGATTTAGTACACACCCCACACTATATAAGGCCGCCTGCACGGCGGCCCTGTGTAGTGTGTGTTCCGGTGTGCTGAGAGATAGAGAGAGAGAGAGACAGTGTCATTTGATTTGAGTTAGATAGATTAGGCAGAACAGTCAGTCAGTTAGCTGCACTTACAGTGTATTGTGTATATATATGCATCCCAGGTGTTGCATATATATATATACACTGTATTCAGTTTAGCTAGATCCGTTCCTGTTATCTTCTATCTAGACTATTTACATTTAATGCAGTGCGTCCTGCTCACAGTGTTCAGCTAGATCCGTTCCTGCTATTTACATTTAGTGCAGTGCGTCCTGCTCACAGTGTTCAGCTAGATCCGTTCCTGTTATCTTCTAGACTATTTACATTTAGTGCAGTGCGTCCTGCTCACAGTGTTCAGCTAGATCCGTTCCTGCAATTTACATTTAGTGCAGTGCGTCCTGCTCACAGTGTTCAGCTAGATCCGTTCCTGCTATTTACATTTAGTGCAGTGCGTCCTGCTCACAGTGTTCAGCTAGATCCGTTCCTGCTATTTACATTTAGTGCAGTGCGTCCTGCTCACAGTGTTCAGCTAGATCCGTTCCTGTTATTTACATTTAGTGCAGTGTGTCCTGCTCACAGTGTTCAGCTAGATCCGTTCCTGCTATTTACATTTAGTGCAGTGCGTCCTGCTCACAGTGTTCAGCTAGATCCGTTCCTGCTATTTACATTTAGTGCAGTGCGTCCTGCTCACAGTGTTCAGCTAGATCCGTTCCTGCTATTTACATTTAGTGCAGTGCGTCCTGCTCACAGTGTTCAGCTAGATCCGTTCCTGTTATCTTCTAGACTATTTACATTTAGTGCAGTGCGTCCTGCTCACAGTGTTCAGCTAGATCCGTTCCTGCAATTTACATTTAGTGCAGTGCGTCCTGCTCACAGTGTTCAGCTAGATCCGTTCCTGCTATTTACATTTAGTGCAGTGCGTCCTGCTCACAGTGTTCAGCTAGATCCGTTCCTGCTATTTACATTTAGTGCAGTGCGTCCTGCTCACAGTGTTCAGCTAGATCCGTTCCTGCTATTTACATTTAGTGCAGTGCGTCCTGCTCACAGTGTTCAGCTAGATCCGTTCCTGTTATCTTCCTACTGACAGGCAGGCTTGTCTGGTTACAGTATATAAAGCTACCTGAAGAAAATTACAGGTGTTCTATTTGATCCTATTAGTACCACGGTCAGGCAGCTAGACTATTTACATTTAGTACAGTGCGTCCTGCTCACAGTGTACAGCTAGATCCGTTCCTGTTATCTTCCTACTGACAGGCAGGCTTGTCTGGTTACAGTATATAAAGCTACCTGAAGAAAATTACAGGTGTTCTATTTGATCCTATTAGTACCACGGTCAGGCAGCTAGACTATTTACATTTAGTACAGTGCGTCCTGCTCACAGTGTTCAGCTAGATCCGTTCCTGTTATCTTCCTACTGACAGGCAGGCTTGTCTGGTTACAGTATATAAAGCTACTTGAAGAAAATTACAGGTGTTCTATCCCAGCTTAGTGCAGCTACAGGCCATTAGTATGTCTGGAAGGCCAAGAAGGAGAGGCAGACAGTCACAAGCCAATAAGAGAGGGCAAGCAGGCTCTGTGTCTAGTGCTGGTCGTGGAGACGGTGCATCCTCATCAGCACGTGGCCATGGGACACGCTTGGCCTTTTTTTCGGCAGCTGGCCGTGTTGAGCCGCAACATGCGGAAGACTTGGTCGAGTGGATGACCAAGCCGTCCTCATCCTCCTCATCCTCTCTCACCCATGCCCAGGGTGCTTTGTCTGGCAAAGCAGCGGCCTCTTCCCTCAGCTCAATGTCATCAGTGACTCCTTCCCTAGCTCCACCATGTCCTCATGAGGATTCCCTCGAACTGTTTGACCACAGTGTTGGGTACATGCTCCAGGAGGATGCCCAGCGTTTGGAAGGCTCTGATGACGATACTGAGCTCGATGAAGGCAGTAACATGAGCACGGACAGAGGGGGTGCCCAAGAAGGACAGCAATCTGGCAGTCATGCTCCCCCTGCTGCAGCATACTGCCAGGTTTGCTCCAGTGATGAGGAGGGAGGGGATGATGAGGTCACTGACTCAACGTGGGTGCCTGATAGGAGAGAGGAGGAGGAGGAGGAGGAGGAGGAGGAGGCGGCGGCACATCACCAACGAGGCAGGATGCCCTCCAGGGGCCAGCCTAAGGGCAGCACATTGACTGGATCACACCCCAAAGCTCCACATGTGCAGGGCGCTGCAGTCTCTGCGCGTTATTCAAAAAGTTCTTTGGTGTGGGCCTTTTTTGAGACGAGTGCATCAGATCGCACCGCTGCTATTTGCAACATATGTCTCAAGCGTATCTCGCGTGGCCAAAACATCTCCCGCTTGGGTACCACATGCTTGACCAGACATATGTTGACCTGCCATGCAGTTCGTTGGCAAGCGTATCTAAAAGACCCACACCAAAGAACAAAGAGGATCTCTCCTTGCTCCTCATCAGCTGAGATTTCCAACCCCACTAGACCTTCAGTCCTCTCTGAGACCTGCAGTGAGAGGAATGAAGGTGTAGAATTAGGTGTGTCACAGCCAAGTACTTGTGGGCAATCTGCTTTTGGTACACCGACGTCAGATTGTACCAGGCAAATTTCCCTGCCCCAGCTGCTGCACCGCCGAAAGAAGTTTGCTCCCAGCCATCCACATGCCCAGCGGTTGAATGCTAGCTTGGCAAAATTGCTAGCACTTCAACTGCTGCCTTTTCAGTTGGTAGACTCTGCCCCCTTCCGTGAGTTTGTGGAATGTGCGGTTCCTCAGTGGCAGGTACCCAAACGCCACTTTTTCTCACGGAAGGCGATTCCGGCTCTCTACCGGCATGTGGAAGGCAATGTCCATGCCTCGCTGGACAGGGCGGTCAGTGGTAAGGTGCATATTACCGCTGACTCATGGTCCAGCAGGCATGGACAGGGACGTTACCTAAGTTTCACGGCGCATTGGGTGACTCTGCTGGCAGCTGGGAAGGATGCAGGACAAGGTGCAGTAGTGTTGGAGGTTGTTCCGCCACCACGCCTCCAAAATGCTGATTGTGACACACCTCTCTCCTCCACCCCCTCCTCTTCTTCTTCCTCTATGGCCTCTTCCTCGGAACCAGCGGTGCTCCGTAGGCGTTCAAGGGGCTACGCAAGTACGCAGGCCAAAAGATGCCATGCGGTGCTTGAGCTGGTGTGCTTGGGGGACAGGAGCCACACTGGGGCAGAGGTTTTGTCAGCTCTGCAGGGGCAGGTTCAGAGGTGGTTGACGCCACGCCAACTTAAGGCAGGAATGGTGGTTTGCGACAATGGCACCAACCTCCTCTCTGCCCTCCGACAGGGACAAATGACCCATGTGCCCTGTTTGGCTCACGTCCTTAACTTGGTGGTGCAGCGGTTCTTGGGCAGGTACCCGGGCTTACAGGATGTCCTGAGGCAGGCCAGGAAAGTCTGTGTGCATTTCCGCCGGTCATATAATGCCAGTGCTCGGCTGACGGACCTCCAAAAGGAGTTTAACCTGCCCAAGAACCGCCTAATCTAAAATTCCTGTTCTTTAATCTGTGACATGCCCACCAGGTGGAACTCAACGTTGGCCATGCTGCAGCGGCTGCACACGCAGCAGAGGGCCATCAATGAGTACCTGTGCGACTATGGCACCAGGACAGGGTCAGGGTAGCTTGGTTTTTTTTCCCCACGCCAGTGGGCCATGATCAGGGATGCATGCACTGTCCTGTCACCATTCGAGGAGGCCACGAGGATGGTGAGCAGTGACAGTGCATGCATCAGTGACACTGTCCCCCTTGTCCACCTGTTGGAGCACACGCTGCGTGGAATAATGGACAGGGCACTTGAGGCAGAACAGAGGCAGGAAGAGGAGGACTTCCTTAGCTCTCAAGGCCCCCTTTATCCAGACAGTGTTCCTGCGTGCCCGCCGATCACACAGGAAGAGGACGAGGAGGAAGAGGAGGAGGAGGAAGATTGTGTCAGTATGGAGGTGGAGCCTGGCACTCAGCATCAGCAGCAGTCTTTAAGGGATCAGTCCCAAGAAACACATGGACTTGTACGTGGCTGGGAGGAGGTGGCTGCGGACCATGTCGTTCTTAGTGACCCAGAGGACTTCGGACCGAATGCCTCAGCAAACCTACGCTGCATGGCCTCCCTGATCCTGCAAAGCCTGCGTAAGGATCCTCGTATTCGTGGTATCAAGGAGAAGGACCAATACTGGCTGGCAACCCTCCTTGTTTAACAGGGGCGTGTAATTACAATTTTTGATGTAATACTTTGCAGCAGGGCTCGTTCCTGCATTCCAACTAGAGTGTCTGTGAGGGGTTGCAGTGTTGTGGCACCAGCACCAGTGCCTAAGGCCCAATTTTTCTGCCCCTGTCTAACAGGGGCGTGTAATTACAATTTTTGATGCAATACTTTGCAGCAGGGCTCGTTCCTGCGTTCCAACTAGAGTGTCTGTGAGGGGTTGCAGTGTTGTGGCACCAGCACCAGTGCCTAAGGCCCAATTTTTCTGCCCCTGTCTAACAGGGGCGTGTAATTACAATTTTTGAAGCAATACTTTGCAGCAGGGCTCATTCCTGCGTTCCAACTAGAGTGTCTGTGAGGGGTTGCAGTGTTGTGGCACCAGCACCAGTGCCTAAGGCCTAATTTTTCTGCCCCTGTCTAACAGGGGCGTGTAATTACAATTTTTGATGCAATACTTTGCAGCAGGGCTCGTTCCTGCGTTCCAACTAGAGTGTCTGTGAGGGGTTGCAGTGTTGTGGCACCAGCACCAGTGCCTAAGGCCCAATTTTTCTGCCCCTGTCTAACAGGGGCGTGTAATTACAATTTTTGAAGCAATACTTTGCAGCAGGGCTCATTCCTGCGTTCCAACTAGAGTGTCTGTGAGGGGTTGCAGTGTTGTGGCACCAGCACCAGTGCCTAAGGCCTAATTTTTCAGCTCCTGTTCAACAGGGGCATGTAATTACAATTCTTGATCTAATATTTCACAGCAGGGCCCTGTGAGGGCTTACAGTGTTGTGGCCACAGCAATACCTAAGGCCCAAATTTCTGCTGAGTATATAGGGCAGGACCCTACTTTCAAACATCTAACTTACAAATGACTCCTACTTGCAAACGGAAGGAGACAACAGGAAGTGAGATGAAATCTACCCCTAGGAAGGGAAATTCTCTCCTGTAAGAGTTAATATGGGAAAACAATTTCTCCTTTCCACTGATGCTTTCCAATCCTTGTTCCACAAAAAAACCCAAATTTTCAAAAAACATTTTTCATTGGGACAAAAAAGTGAGGTGAAATCTTCTGAAGAGGAGGAAAGACAGCAAAACAAATGTCACAGGGGTGATAACCCTTCCCTATGTTTTCCAAAAAGCTTAGAAAAGATTTTTTGGCTGGAGCTAAACACGTTAAAAATGTTCAAAATTACAAACAGATTCTACTTAACAACAAACCTACAGTCCCTGTCTTGTTTGCACCGCCTGTATACTGCTGTTCAGAGTATATAGGGCCTGGTGGCCCCACACCTTTCCTTATTTTAATTTGGGTGCGGGGTTCCCCTTAATATCCATACAAGACCCAAAGGGCCTGGTAATGGACTGGGGGGTACCCATGCCGTTTGTCTCACTGATTTTCATCCATATTGCCATGACCCGACATGACATTAAACCCGCAAGCAGTTTTAAATGAGATTTTTTCCTTTAAAAATGACATTTGGTGCAGGGACTGTTCTAAACACGGGAAACACGCGTCACTTTACAGGCATACTATAGACACCCCCCAGGTACGATATTTAAAGGAATATTTCACTTTTTTTTTTTACTTTAAGCATCATTAAAATCACTGCTCCCGAAAAAACGGCCGTTTTTAAAAGTTTTTTTTGCATTGATACATGTCCCCTGGGGTAGGACCCGGGTCCCCAAACCCTTTTTAGGACAATACCATGCAAATTAGCCTTTAAAATGAGCACTTTTGATTTCGAACGTTCGAGTCCCATAGACGTCAATGGGGTTCTAACGTTCGTGCGAACTTTCGGTCCGTTCGCGGGTTCTGGTGCGAACCGAACCGGGGGGTGTTCGGCTCATCCCTAATGGAGAGATTTGGGGGTTCCGTTGTTCTGGTCATGGAAGGTCCTGGAATAAGTAATCGATGGAGAGTTTTGGGGTTTCTTATCTTTTGGCCATGGAAGGTTCTAGACTAAGTCATTGATGGAGAGATTTGGGGTTTCCGTTGTTCTGGCCATGGGAGGTTCTGGAATAAGTCATTGATAGAAGGATTTCTCCTTCTGGCCATCGACTTGCATTTGTGCAATTACCGTTTTCTAATTAGCAGCTTTTATCCAACCAAACCCGGCGTCTATGGCGGATAAAATCTCATTAATGCGGCATATTACCGTCCAGCCGGGTTAATCCATACGATGTGACGGCTCATTTTTCTTCCGGATTATTAAGAAATCTTTACAAAGGCCGGATCGCTCTCAGGCAGGTTTATATTTAGAAGGACGATCCTTCTGGAGCCCAGCGGAAAATCCACCCAGATATTTATTACTGTGATAGTGCCAACATAGACAGAGGCCACGTTGTGTCCAGTCTGGTTGTAGAATCTTCTTCCCTGGGTGAAGGGTGCCAATGAATGGATCATGACAGGTCCTCTTCAGAGTCCCATCAATACCCGGAGCCAGGAGATCGGTATTCTCTGTCCTCACACCGGGACGCAGTGACGCCACTTTACTGTTCCTTCCGCTCTGCCTATGGAGAGTCTGACCTGACAACTGACTTCATCTCAGCAGTCATCAGGCCAGTCTCAGGTTCTGACCACTAGAGGGAGCATTTCCAGCTCTGTCTATGAAACAATCAAAATATGGAACAGCAAAGTGTGAGAATGTCCGGGTCACTTGTAGAAGGAATTCCAGAAAAATATTATATGGAAAACTCTCTGAAGACTCTGCCCAATTTCCCTGGAAGTTTCCTGGATTGGAAATCTTCTAATTGATAGAATTGATCTTTTTAATCTGATAATTTTTCCAGCGAATCCGATACCAGCTGCGTTCTGACCCCTCCCCCTTCCAATTCTTTTATTGGCCAGAGAGATCACCTATTACAAAACTTATCCCAGAATGGCCCCAGATTTCAGGGGCCAGAGACACTGAGAGGGAGAACTTACCAGAGGTGCCAGACCTTCCTCTATACCTACCTACCTCTTTGCAGACCTACCTCTATACCTACCTACCTCTATGCAGACCTACCTCTATACCTATCTACCTGTACACAGACCTACCTCTATACCTACATACCTTTATGCAGACCTAATTCTATACCAACCTACCTGTACACAGACCTTCCTCTATACCTACCTACCTCTATACAGACCTACCTCTATACCAACCTACCTGTAGACAGACCAACCTCTATACCTACCTACCTCTATACAGACCTACCTCTATACCTACCTCTATACACACCTACCTCTATACCTACCTACCTACCTCAATACAGACCTACCTCTATACTAACCTTCCTCTATACCTACCTACCTCTATACTAACCTTCCTATACACAGACCTACCTATATACCTGTCTACCTACCCCAATACCTACCTACCTCTATATAGACCCCCCTTGTTACCTACCTACCTCTTTACCTAACTACCTACCTCTATACAGACCTATCTCTATACAGATCAACCTCTATACATGTAGGCTGAGGAAAAGAGTTAATTTGTGTGCTGTGGTTCCTAGGCTTTTTGATCCAGCCTACCAACCTACCTCTGTACCTACCTCTATATAGATGTACCTACCTCTATGCAGACTTGCATCTATATAGACTTACCTCTCTACCTACCTACCTCTATATGGACCCAATTCTATAGCTGCCTCTATATAGACCTACCTCTATATTAACCTACCTCAATAGTAACTTCTATACAGACCTACCACTATACCTACCTACCTCTCAAGCTACCTTTATATAGACCTACCTCTATACCCACCTACTTCTATACAGACCTACCTACCTCTATATAGACCTACCTACCTCTATACCCACCTACCTCTATACAGACCTACCTACCTCTTTATAGACCTACCTCTATACCTACCTACCTCTTTACCAACCTACCTCTATAGCTGCCAACCTCTATAGATACCTCTCTGCAGACCTACCTCTATAGCTACCTACCACTATACCTACCTCTATACAGACCAATCTCTATAACTACCTCTGTACAGACCTACCTCTATAGCTACCTCTAGAACTACCTTTATACAGACATACTTCTATAGCTACCTCTATACCTACCTACCTCTCTACAGTGCTCAGAGCCCCAGACAGAAGGAAGTGGCAGCTCTCAGTTTGCAGCAATGAAAAGGGAAAAGTTAGATTTGCAGACTTTCTTGATTTCCCGGCTGGTTCTCCATTTGATGTGCAGACAGCGGGCATCAGATTTCAGGTTGGCTGCAGTCACATCAGGGGTTGGGCTCTGATTGGTTGCTATGGGTGACTGCACTTACAGTTTTCATGCAGCAGACAGTAACGCCTTTCATCCCACATACTGAAAAATCTCTACCGTGAACCCAACAACCTGAACCCGTCACTCTGAGACTCCATCATCACAGCTCCATAGTAAAGCTGACCACACCTCACTGCGGTCACTGCAGTCACTATGGTCACTATGGTCACCGCAGTCACTATGGTCACTACGGTCACTATGGTCACTGCGGTCACTATGGTCACTGTGGTCACTGCGGTCACTATGGTCACCATGGTCACTACGGTCACTATGGTCACCATGGTCACTATGGTCACTGCGGTCACTACAATCACTATGGTCACTGCGATCACTATGGTCACAATGGTCACTATGGTCACAATGGTCACTGCTGTCACTATGGTCACTGCGGTCACTATGGTCACTGCGGTCACTGCAGTCACTATGGTCACAGCGGTCACTATGGTCACTATGGTCACAGCAGTCACTATGGTCACTGCAGTCACTATGGTCACTGCGGTCACTGCAGTCACTATGGTCACTGTGGTCACTGCTGTCACTGCGGTCACTATGGTTACTGCGGTCACTATGGTCACTGCATTCACTACTGTCACTGCTTTTACTATGGTCACTGCGGTCATTTTGGCCACTACGGTCACTGTCATCATTAATTAATGTTGATTTGACCCCCCCCAACCATTACAGAATGGAAAGAATGTTAATAAAATGCTAATTTCTTCCAGTGTCTGGCCAGCTTTGGTCAGGTCCATCCCATTTAACTAATGGAGGAAAACGAACTGGATAAATAAATATACAGGATCCAGAGAAAGGCCAATCCCCCCCCCCCCCATGAATGATGGTCCAGTCAACCCCAGCGGGGGTAATTCCTTCTGATCAGATATTCCCTGGATGACCCATCTCCGGTGTTATCACCTATTCATGGTTCATCATGGTTAGAGATTGTCCTGGCACAATGGAGCACCCGTCCAGCCTTCGACCTCCATTGCAGCACAGATAACATTCGACTCTTCATTCTGAGATCCTGATTCCCGGGATTCTCCATATTTCCCATTAATAGTCATGATTTCATCCAGTGATGAGATGCTGAATATATTCGATGTATATTATTATCATATGCAGCGAGATCTGCGGTCACCGGGGACCCAGGAACACCATTCATAATAGAATCGGGGAAATGGAGGCGAGATGAGTAGCTGGGAGCTAAATGGCTCCAGGATTGTTGGTAGACAGCCAGCGACACCGACAGATCAGCGCAGTGACACCGACCTGTCCACCTCACCTCCTAGCGAATGCTTCTATGTACCGAGATAGTCAGGTGTCCATCAAGCTGAACCCAAAAGAACAAAAGAACTATAATAGAAAATATAGAATTTGACTTCAAATGAAATGTACAATGAATGACCCCCACAGAGCATTGTCCTAACCAATTCTCTCCCAACCTCTAATTCACCTACTGGACACTCCAAGAAGAACCAATTAACTGGCATCATAGTGCCCACTGCGCCCACCTGTCCCTGGCACTGAGCTGGACTCTAATTACAGAAGAACAGGTTTTCACACATTCATTAAATACCCCAATCTGCTTATCTCCACTAGAAGGCAACACCTCCCGATCCACATGTGGACACTGGTTAGGATCCACACTTAGCTGACCCCTGCAGTTTCCCTGTACCAGGCAGCAGTTCAGAAGAGACTCCAACCTCCAGGTTCACCCACACTGCACTCAGCACAGACAACAGATCAAATCTGAGTCTGGGCCGGACATTATAGGATGATGTCTGAACATGTGACCATGATCAAAGGGCATATCACTACATAATTCATGTCTGCAGAGGGATGGGGGTGAAGGTTGGTCTATGTCTGCAGTGGGATGGGGTAAAGGTTGGTCTATGTCTGCAGAGGGATGAGGTGAAGGTTGGTCTATGTCTGCAGTGGTATGAGGTGAAGGTTGGTCTATGTCTGCAGTGGGATGGGGTGAAGGTTGGGCCATGTTTGCAGTGGGATGGGATGAAGGTTGGTCCATGTCTGCAGAGGGATGGGGGTTAAGGTTGGTCCATGTCTGAAGTGGGATGGGGTGGAGGTTGGTCCATGACTGGAGTGGTATGGGGTGACGGTTGGTGCATGTCTGCAATGGGATGGCGGTGAAGGTTGGTCCATGTCTGCAGAGGGATGGGGTGAAGGTTGATCTGTGTCTGCAGAGGGATGGGGAGAAGGTTGGTCCATGTCTCCTCTGCAGTGGGATGGGGTGAAGGTTGTTCCATGTCTGTAGTGGGATAGGGGTGAAGGTTGAGCTGTGTCTGCAGAGGGATGGGGGGGTGAAAGTTGGCCCGTGTCTGCAGAGGGATGGGGATGAAGATTGGTTCCTGTCTGTAGAGGGATGGGGATGAAGGTTGGTCCGTGTCTGCAGAGAAGTTTAGTCCATATGTGCAGTGGGATGAGGTAAAGGTTGGTCCATGTCTGTAAAGGGATGGGGTGAAGGTTGGACCATGTCTGTAGAGGGATGGGGTGAAGGTTGGACCATGTCTGTAGAGGGATGGGGTGAAAGTTGGACCATGTCTGGAGTGGGATGTGATGAAGGTTGGTCCATGTCTGCAGAGGGATGGGGGTGAAGGTTGGTCCGTGTCTGCAGAGGGATGGGGTGAAGGCTGATCTGTGTCTGCAGAGGGATGGGATGAAGGTTGGTTCCTGTCTGTAGAGGGATGAGGTAAAGGCTGGTCCATGTCTGTAGAGGGATGGGGATGAAGGTTCGTCCGTGTCTGCAGAGGGATGGGGTGAAGTTTGGTCCATGTCTGCAGTGGGATGGGGTAAAGGTTGGTCCATGTCTGTAAAGGGATGGGGTGAAAGTTGGACCATGTCTGGAGTGGGATGGGATGAAGGTTGGTCCATGTCTGCAGAGGGATGGGGGTGAAGGTTGGTCCGTATCTGCAGAGGGATGGGGATGAAGGTTGGTCCATGTCTTTAGAGGGATGGGGGTGAAGGTTGGACCATGTCTGGAGTGGGATGGGGTGAAGGTTGGACCATGTCTGGAGTGGGATGGGGTAAAGGTTGGTCCATGTCTGCAGAGGGATGGGGATGAAGGTTGGTTCATGTCTGTAGAGGGATGAAGTGAAGGTTGGACCATGTCTGGAGTGGGATGGGGTGAAGGTTGGTCCCTGTCTGCAGAGGGATGGGGGTGAAGGTTGGTCCATGTCTGCAGAGGGATCTGGGCTTTGCGTTTCATTTGTATTTTAAAGTGATTGTAAAGGATGACTTTGTAAAACAACCCATTCAGTTTGAAATAGAAACGAAAGGTGAAATATAAGTGATAACATTCCCTCTGTTCTCAGCTGTATAATAGCTGGATGAGGAGAAGAATCAGAACACTAAGGTTCTCAGTGAAAGGCTGAGCTGGGGGGGGGGGGGGCATGGGGTGTTGTCAAGACAAGTCTGATCGTTTGAGGATTAGCAGACTGAGTTCCCAGCACAGCCAGAGAACTGACCACACTGTGATCTCATGCTTAGTGTGGTCAGTTTTAATAGGAAGGCAGAGGGACTGGCAGGATCACCAGGGACTTCACATAAAGGAAGGAATACAAAGAGAACAGGAGACTTTTTCATACAAGTACATGGGACAGCAGTCACATATCAGGAACAGAGATTTTTGGGGGCACATATTCTTTAAACTGATTGGGTTGTATTACAAGGTGAAGGCTTACAATCACTTTCTATATTCTGCTCTGTAGTAAGGCCTCTGATGAAACAATATGGAAGAATTGCTGTAAAGGGGCCTCATTCTATATATCCACATTCACCAAATCCCGACTTCACCCTCCTGAGGATACTAGGTAAGGTGATAATTCCGGCAAGGACTTTCTTTCTATCCTTCATCGTCATAAAGTGGGGTTGGAAAGTTGGGGCCCACCATGTCATGAATTTTGGATCAGAAATCCCCCCGCCCCTCATCTGGAAAACGGCTGATAGGTGACAAAGACAAGAACATTCTACGTGTGAGCTGATTGGGTAATTGAATTTCTGGTATAGGGACAACATGGAAGAGCTACAAGGTCATATCTAAAGCTGCAGATAACAATAATAAAGGTCTCCTACTGTAGGTTTATAGTTCATCTTGTATTATTTATCATTAACCCTGAAAAGAAAAGATGTCAGGATGAACTCCAGAGAAATGATAAAAGTATTCTGGATCTGCTCTTCCCTCTGCCTTCCATGATTCAGCCTTCCATGGTTCTGCCATTGTTCTGCCTTCCATGATTCAGCCTTCCATGGTTCTGCCAGCCATGGTTCAGCCTTCCATGGTTCTGCCATTGTTCTGCCTTCCATGGTTCTGCCATTGTTCTACCTTCCATGGTTCTGCCATTGTTCTGCCTTCCATGGTTTAGCCTTACATGGTTCAGCATTCCATGGTCCTGCC
The DNA here is from genome assembly GCF_042186555.1 of Aquarana catesbeiana. Lineage (NCBI taxonomy): Eukaryota > Metazoa > Chordata > Amphibia > Anura > Ranidae > Aquarana > Aquarana catesbeiana. The sequence continues at coordinate 341,859,217 of NC_133330.1, forward strand.
ATTGTTCTGCCTTCCATGGTTCAGCCTTCCATTGTTCTACCTTCCATAGTTCAGCCTTACATGGTTCTGCCTTCCATGGTTCGGCTTTCCATGGTTCTGCCTTCCATGGTTCTGCCATTAGGCCAATAACATTCTCTGTATAATATCACTGCTTGGTCAGTTCAGGCGACATATGAGGCCCATACATACAGTGGTATCTCTCAGGGGGTTGGGATACTAGAATTGAAGGACAAAGTTGTGGAGGACATAGTGGACACCTTCTCTTTATTTGGCTGTAGCTAAGGTTGGAAGCGTGCTGAGATCTGCCATCCTGGCTGTGTATGGAGCGACATCCACTATACTACCAATAGTATTGGGACACCTGCCTTTACACGCACATGAACTTTAATGACATCCCACTCTTAGTCCGTAGGGTTCAATATTGAGTTGGCCCACTCTTTGCAGCTATAACAGCTTCAACTCTTCTGGGAAGGCTGTCCACAAGGTTTAGGAGTGTGTCTATGGGAAGATTTGACCATTCTTCCAGAAGAGCATTTGTGAGGTCAGGAACTTGACTGGCCTGCACAGAGTCCTGACCTCAACCCGATAGAACACCTTTTGGGATGAATTAGAGAGGCGACTGCGAGAGCCAGGCCTTCTCGTCCAACATCAGTGCCTGACCTCAAAAATGCACTTCTGGAAGAATGGTCAAACATTATGATAGACACACTCCTAAACCTTGTGGACGGCCTTCCCAGAAGAGTTGAAGCTGTTATAGCTGCAAAGGGCGGAGCCAACTCAATATTGAACCCTCCGGATTAAGACTGGGGTGTCATTAAAGTTCATGTGCCTGTAAAGGCAGGTGTTCCAATACTTTTGGTAATATAGTGTGTATATCGGGTCTTATGTCGTATAACTTTACATGCGATAATCTGCTAGAGAGAAGAGGTGAAGACCCTGCCAACTCTCCACCACACAAGCTGTGCGGCCAAGCACGGCGCCATTCCCACCATCTGATGGAACGCAATTTGCCCGATTAGTCCTTTAACAAATACTTCATCTGTCAGTGACAAGATTCCGGCACCTTCTGGTTGGGGGCAGCCAGCTGTGTCTGTTGACTATTCAGCACGTCAATTTACATTTCCAGTGACAATGTTACAGACACTAATGTCCCCCCGCCTAGGCCTCACCTCTCGCCATCTCCGCCGCCTTCTCCCATTATGCCGTTATTAAAGCCGCCGCTCTCCGCCCTTACACACAGCGCAATGAGGAAAGCCGAAAAATAAATAGGAAAAAAAAAGTCTTCTTCCTTTCGCGGTTCCAATGTCAGAGATTTCAATTTGCTGTCTTGTAAATGCAGCTATTACCTGACGCGTTCCAACTTTTCCTCTCCGCCGTCTCCAGATAGAAGGCCATTTTCTCCGCGGCAAATGAAACCTCGATGAACGCCATTTGTATTTCACAAGTCGCGTCGCCTTATTGGGCCAATCAGTGCCGTACTCCATTAGACACAGGAATTGCAATCTTCACATCTGTATCTCCGCTCATTGCTTGCGGAAACGCTTTCCGCGGCAGATCTGATGGCGGATGGCGAGATATCGGGACGTCTTCTTCTATAAGTAACACAACCTGTTTAACATATAAACCTCCCGGAGCTCCGCTAATGGCAGATCAGAGAAATCAAATCAGGTTTATGGTGGAGAGAAGACTCTGCTGAGGACTCCACAAATCTACACAAATCTCATCTCCTCCAGACAGGTCCTCTTCATCCCAGTCTTCACACAATTAAGATGAGAATTGATTGTCAGCCCATAAACCCAATACACAGATCAATGGCAGATGAATGGATCACTGGTCATCGCATCCCACAAACAAGAAGGATTTGGGCACCCCCATCCCGTACATACTCAATCCCCCATCACAGCTCTCCAAGCCCCCCAACCACACATCCACTTATCCCATTGACCTCAAACATCCACCTTCCCTATCATCCTCCCATCAACCCCGCACATCCACTTACCCCATCATCCTCCCATCAACCCCACACAACCACTTACCCCATCATCCTCCCATCAACCCCACACAACCACTTAACCCATCATCACCCCATCAACCCCACACATCCACTTACCCCATCATCCTCCCATCAACCCCACACAACCACTTAACCCATCATCATCCCATCAACCCCACACATCCACTTACCCCATCATCCTCCCATCAACCCCACACATCCACTTACCCCATCATCCTCCCATCAACCCCGCACATCCACTTACCCCATCATCCTCCCAACCACCCCACGCATCCACTTACCCCATTATCCTCCCATCAACCCCACACATCCACTCACCCCATTATCCTCCCATCAACCCCGCACATCCACTTACCCCATCATCCTCCCATCAACCCCACACATCCACTTACCCCATCATCATCCCATCCACTCCACGCATCCACTTACCCCATCATCCTCCCATCAACCTCGCACATCCACTTACCCCATCATCCTCCCATCAACCACACGCATCCACTTATGCTGTGTACACACGAGCGGAATGTCCGACAGAAAAAGTTAGATGGGAGCTTTTCATCGTATATTCCGATCATGTGTAGGCCCCATCTGACTTTTTACATCGAAAATTCTGACAGGCCTTGAAAGAGAACATGTTCTAAATTTTTCCGACGAAATCAATACCTATCAGGAAAATCGATCGTCTTAATGCTGTTCCGACGTACCAAAAACGACGCATGCTCTGAAGCAAGTACGAGACGGAAGCTATTGGCTACTGGCTATTGAACTTTCGTTTTCTAGTCCCGTCGTACATGTTGTACGTCACCGCGCTCTGGACGGTCGGAATTTGGCGTGACTGTGTGTATGCAAGACCGCTTGAGCGGAATTCCGTCGGAACTCCGTCGGAAAAACCTTCAGAGTTTATTCACTTAACCCATCATCATCTCATCCACTTCACACATCCACTTAGCCCATCATCATCCTATCAACTTCATAGATAGGCTCCCCACATCCCTCTTTTCCCACACAACCCCCCCCCCCCCATTAGCACTCCCATACATCCAAAATCCCTTAACCCCCCCACACACACACACACATATATGTACACTCTCATTATCACTCCAACATATCCACTTCCCCTATCACCTACCTCCCACACACCTACTTCCTCCCTCATCTTTCACATTCACTCTCCTCATCACTGCTATCACACATCCACTCCTCCCATCATTGCCCCTTACATTAACCCAGAGGTGGAAAGGACCTGAACAGATGGGGGGCTAAGCTGGAGAGAACCTAAGGAAGGGGGGAGGAGATGGAGATGACATGAAGAGTGGGGTACAGAGCTGGAAAGGACCTGAAGAGAGGGGACCGGAGATGGAGTGGACCTGAAAAAAGGGGACACTGAGCTGTAAAGGACCTGAAGAGAGGATGTCCAGAGATGGAGGCCTAGAGACGGAGATGACCTGAGGATTGGGGCCCTGAAATGCAGAGAACCTGGGGGGGAGGAGGCCCAGAGAAGGCGAAAACCTGAGGAAAAGGCCCAGAGAAGGAGAGGACCTAAAGAGATCGAGTCCAGAGCTGGAAAGGACCTGAAGAGAGGATGTCCAGAGATGGAGAAGACTTGAGGAAAGGCTGTCCAGAGATGGAGAAGACCTGAAGAGTGAGTGTGGAGGGGGGGGGCGGCAGAGATGGAGCAGACCTGAAGATGTGAGGTGCAGAGCTGGAGAAGACCTGAACAGAGGGGACCTAGAAATGGAGTGGACCTGATGAAAGGGGGCTCGGAGCTGGAGAGGACCTGAACAGAGGGGACCTGGAAATGGAGTGGACCTGATGAAAGGGGGCTCGGAGCTGGAGAGGACCTGAAGAGAGGATGTCCAGAGATGGAGACAGGGCTGGTGCAAGGATTTTTGACACCCTAGACGAAACCTAATTTTGCCGCCCCCTTCGCTCCATGGCTCCACCCCTGACTATACCCCATCTTTTTTATGAAGTGCCCATCAAATTCAGCCTCACCAGCGCCCATCAATGAAGCCTACCAGCACCCATCGATGAAGCCTACCAGCGCCCATCAATGCAGCCTACCAGCGCCCATCAATGAAGCCTACCAGCACCCACCAATACAGCCTACCAGTGTCCATCAATGCAGCCTCACCAGCGCCCATCAATGCAGCCTACCAGCGCCCATCAATGCAGCCTCACCAGCGCCCATCAAATGCAGCCTACCAGCGCTCATCAATGCAGCCTGCATGCGCCCATCAATGAAGCCTACCAGCGCCCATCAAATGCAGCCCACCAGCGTCCATCAATGCAGCCTACCAGCGCCCATCAATGCAGCCTACCAGTGCCCATCAATGCAGCCTACCGGTGCCCATCAATGAATGTTTGCTTGCTTCCATTCATTCGGGAGTCAGGACACCTACACAGTCCTCCGCCGCCGCTGTGCCTCTGACACTATCTGCGACCGGAGCGGCAGCTGCCTGCTGATGCTGAGACTTAGTTGCTTGCTGCAGAGAGAAGTGAGTAGGAACACCAGTGACCGGGCGCCCTAGGCAGCAGAGCGCCCTAGGCGGCTGCCTAGTTTGCCTAGTGGTAGCACCGGCCCTGGATGGAGACGACCTGAAGATGTGGGGTGCAGAGCTGGAGATGGAGTGGACCTAAAGAAAGGGGGCCCAGAGCTGTAAAGGACCTGAATTGAAGATGTCCAGATATGGAGACCTAGGGACGGAGAGGACCTGAAGTGATGGACCCTAGAGATGGAGATGACCTGAGGAAAGGGCCCTGAAATAAAGAGAACCTGGGGGAGGAGGCCCAGAGATGGAAATGACCTGAGAAAAAAGGCCCAGAGAAGGAGAGGACCTAAAGAGATGAAGTCCAGAGCTGGAGAGGAGCTAAGGAGAGGGGCCCAGAGCTGGAGAGGACCTGATCAAATGGGCCCTGAGCTGGAGAGGACCTGAGGAGAGGGGCCCAGAGTTAGGATATTGCTCCAAGCCAGATCTTTCCCATCATTTCTCCCATCTGCTATCTGGAAGTCGGGACAATTTGGCCATTCATGTACTGCTACAAGTAAATGAAGAGTGCTGTAAAGGTTGGACATGCAGGATGTCAGTCCACCTGAAGTTCTGCTACCTGTCTGCTAGAATGACATTTACCAGCAAAGTGAATCCAAGGAGCTGCTGGTTACTAGGTGTGGAAGGGGTTAATGGTGGCATCTCTCTTGCCATGGCTGTCATGAGCTCACTGTGTGCAGCACTGTGCGCCTAGAATAACACAATTCAATCACAGCAGATAGGCCTAGCAGGGGGCTGAAAGCAATATAGTCTAGCAGGCAGGATCAGACGCTTAGTGATAATACAAAATCTGTTCAGATGAGTGAGACTCACTTCCCGGCCCATCACCATTAGCACCAGTAATGGTACAGAAACTAGCAGCTCCTTCCTCCATCAGCATTCCATACATAATGACTGCCCAGAGCAGGATGGGGCTCAGATAAAAGGGCGGCACACGGATAGTCACCTCTTCCATTGTATTAACAAGCACTTTTGGCATCTCTCTCATGTGAATTACCTAATGCAGCCCGTCCCAGGCTCCAAGAGCTTTAGAGGGTCTGAAGAGGGGTCACCAAACTGGACAGGGTCATAAAAGTGGGGTCACCAGAGCTGCAGAGGGCTCACAGCTGCACAGCGTCCGAAGGGAGGGGGGGTTCAGAGGTAATGAGGACCTGAAGTGTGGGTGACAGAGCTGGACAGGGTCATAAAAGAGAGGGTTCACAGCTGGACAGGGTCTGAAGAGAAGGGGGCTCAGACCTGCAGGGAGCCTGAAGTGAGGGGGCCCATAGCCAGAGAGAGCCCAGAGCTGAAGAAGGTTCCATAACCAGGAGAGAGGGAGCCCATAGCTGGAGAGGGCTCGGTGCTTGAGATGTTGAAACAAGTGATAGAGTGGACCTGAAGAGAGGGATGACCTCTAAAGAAGGGCTCAATATAGAAAGCTCAGAGCTGGAGAAAGTTCCATAAACTGGAGAGAGGAGGCCCATAGCTAGAAAGGGCTCAGAGCTTGACATGTGAGTCCAAGAGATGGAGAAGGTTTGGGCAGAGTATGGGGCTGAATAGAGGGGAGTAGAGCTGGAAAGGGCCCAGAGATGGCAATATGGGCTCAGGGGTTAGAGAGGACATGTAGAAAGAGGGCCCAGAACAAGGGATGTGGCCTCAAGCTCTGATAAGGGATCTGTGGGCCCCCTCTTACTATCCAAGGCATTCTATGGCAGCTCTACAATGTGACATGGTAGCCATAAACGAACATGTTGCGTGCAATGGCAGTGCCCCCCCCCCCCCTCCCTGTGGTACCCAATAATAAGGAATGCAATAAGATAATAAGATAACGCCAGTGCCCCCCCCCCTCCCTGATGTACCCAATAATAAGGAATGCAATAAGATAATGGCAGTGCCTCCTCCTTTCTCCCTGGTGTACTCAATGACAAGGAATGCAATAAGACAGTAGCAGCGCCCCTCCCCCCCATTCCTCCCTGGTGTACCCAATAATAAGGAATGCAATAAGATAATGGCAGTGCCCCCCCTCCCTGGTATACCCAATAACAAGGAGTGTAATAAGATAATGGCAGTGACCCCCCTACCTTCTGCCCTGGTGTACCCAATAATAAGAAATGCATTGAGACAATGGCAGTGCCCCCTTCCTCCCTGGTGTACCCAATAATAAGAAATGCAATATAATGGCAGTGCCCCCCCTCCCAGATGTACCCAATTTTAAGAAATGCAATAAGATAATGGCAGTGCCCCCACCCCTCCCTCTCCCTGGTATACTCAATAAAAAGGAATGCAATAAGATAATGTCAGTGCCCCCCCCCCCCCCCCTTCCTCCCTGAAGTACCCAATAATAAGGAATTCAAGAAGACAATGGCAGTACCCCCCCCCCCCCCTTCTCCCTGGTGTACCCAATAATGAGTGCAATAAGATAATGGCAGTGCCCCCCCCCACCCCCTTCCTACCTGATGTACGCAGCCAAGGCCCCACATCATTTCCATACCTTCTACCCCAGGCCTATGACTTGGAGGTGAAGCAAACCATGAGGTACATGGAACTTCTCCACCAGGCCCGTGTCTGCTGTTATAGGAGCTGGGTCAGCTTCCATCAGAGCTTTCCCACACTCTGATCTCCTTATACCCTCAAAACCTGTCATGGGTTGCATGTATTTGGTATGACAGCCCATTTCCCCCAGGCTGATGGAGCCACTGTGCATGTCACCTCTTTACATCCAGATCAAAGGCTATATTGATATTTTCCCATCATGCACTGCTGGTGATGACTCAGGGAAAAGGCCTTTCCTGGCCCTATAATACAAAATAAATGATAATGAACCTGCGGCAGCTGAACACTCTACAAGGCTTTATAGAAGTTAGCAGTTTTCCAGAAACTCAAAAAATCTATACGCCTTTAATGAGACCTGTCATAGACACGCTGAGCAATGGCTGCTGGGAGGAAAGTTGGCCGATCGCACCTTTGCAGTCCAATTCCCGGGGTCAATACTGTGAAAAGCTGATTGTTGTCCTCCCAGAAATTGACGTTGTGCTAATAAGACAGAATGACGTTGGGAACTGCAGGAACTGGAGACAGTACAGAGAGTTCACTAAATTCCATCATGAAGACCCCAAATTACCATCACATGATCTGCTGATCAAGCCAATCAGAAAGAGTCCACTCATAAATCCTGGCAAGGGCCACCAAGAAGAAACAGAATTCAATGATTGGGGGTCTGAATGAATTTGGGTGGAGACTGCATCTGGATGAGAATCAAGTCAGGTTAGGTTCTGGGATAGAGGTGGGATCTGAATGGATCCAGGGTTTGGATGGGAATTGAGGTAAAAAATGGTTTTGGGGTTGACATGGGACCCGGAGGAATCCAGGGTCCTGATTGATTTGGATAGGGTCCTGGATCTGAGGTCTAGATGGGTTAGAATGGAATTTGGATGAATCCAATGTGTGGATGGGATTTTAGGTCTAGATAGGCTAGGATGGGTTCTGGGTTTGAAATGGGGTCTGGAGGGACCCAGATCCCTGATGGATCTGGATGGGGTTATGGATATGGAGTAGTAATGGGTTAATATGAGTTTTGAGGTCAGGATGGAATTAGGATGAATTCCCGATGTTGATAGGATTTGAGGTTAGGATGGTATCTGTGGTGGAAATGGGAGCTGGATGAAGTCTTGGATGTGGATGTGATTCAAGATCTGGATGGGTTAGGATGGCTTGTGGAGTCAAGAGGGGATTGGATTAATCCATGGTGTGCGAAGAATTTGAGGTCCAGATTGGTTGGAATGGGTTCTGGAGTGGAAATGAGAGCTGGAGGGATCCAGGGCCCTGATGGATCTCAATGAGATTAAGGATCTGGGGTCTGGAAGGGTTAGGATGTGTTCTTAAGTCAGGATGGAAATGGTATGAATCCCTGGTGTGTATGGGATTTGAAGTAAAGATGAGTTATGGGGCGGAAATGGGTCCTGGAGGCATCCATGGTCCTGAAGGATTTGGATGGCATGTTGGATCTGGGGTCTTGATGAGATTTAAGGCCTGGATTGGTTAGCATAGGTTGTGGAGTCAGGATGGGATTGGAGGAATCCATGGTGTGGATGGAATTTGAGGTCCAAATGGGTTAGGATGGGTTTTGGGGTTGAGATGGGATCTCGGGGGACCTTAATGGATAGGATGAATGCGTTGGGATGGGTTCTAAGTTCAGGATGGGGTTTAGATGGATCCAAGGTGTGCATAGAATCTGAGGTCCAAATGGGTTAGGATGGGTTCTGGAGCGGAAATGGGAGCTGGAGGGATTCAGGGTCCTGATGGATCTGGATGGGGTTATGGATCTGGGGTCTGAATGAGTTGGGGTTGGGTTCTATGGTTATGGTGGGGTTTGGATGGATCCATGGTGTGGATGAGATTTTGGATTGGAAGTCTGGATGACATTTGGAGTTTGGTATCCTGATTATATACAAATGTCCCCATATAGGTAATCATGAAGCTGCTGGGACCCCTGATTGAATACCTCTAACATTTCTATTAAATAGGGAGTTGCATCCGTGTGATGTCACTGTGTGTGAGTGATGTCATGTTGCAGACAGATATCACCAGGTGAAGGGATCTCAGGCAGTAGATCGCATCCTGGGTGGGAGGAGCCAGAGAAATCGGATATTTTATGAAGATATCTGTATGGAAGAAAATTTGTGAATCTGCAGGTCTGTGATGCAATTATTCGATGTGAAGTCTCCTTCCTCTTCCGTGTTCTCGGGATCTCCAGTCACACATTTGTATTTTTAATTTGCAGAATTCACAGCAGACAAACTGCGTCTGGCGAATTTCCTGCAGGGCACCTAATTGTGGCGGCACTCCCTGCGTGATCCTGCGATACGTATTGTTCAGTGAACCCTTCCGCTCAACAAGACGCCGCTTAGCGCTCTCCAGACGGAACCTTCACCCATCTCCAGAATGATGCTCTTCATTTGCATGTCATTACCGGCTCATTAGAATAACCGTCTCCCGGTACGCGCTCATCGCTGTACATTGCGGCCTAATCGAGGCCCATTATTGAGGCGTCTCATGGAGCACAGCTTAGCCGAGTCACAAAATGCTCATCGGGGAGCCGCAGTGCTCAGTGACCCTCCGGAGGAGGACCGGTAGGTTCCTCTATGAACCTATAAACCCAGAAATGCCAATGAGAAGAGACTCAAGCCGAGCGAAACCTGCCCCCGTCCAATCATATACTCATTGCCTACAGATATCACCATACACAGAGATATACTCATCACCTACAGATATCACCATACACAGAGATATACTCATCACCTACAGATATCACCCTACACAGAGATATACTCATCGCCTACAGATATCACCCTACACAGAGATATACTCATCGCCTACAGATATCACCATACCCAGAGATACAGTATACTCATCAAATACAGATATTAACTTACACTGAGATATATTCTTTGCCTACAGTTATCACCATACCCAGAGATATACTCTTCACCTACAGATATCACCCTACACAGAGATATACTCATCACCTACAGTTATCACCATACCCAGAGATATACTCATCACCTACAGATATCGCCCTACACAGAGATATACTCATCACCTACAGATATCACCCCACACAGAGATATACTCATTGCCTACAGATATCACCATACCCAGAGATATACTCATCTCCTACAGATATCACCATACCCAGAGATATACAGTACTCATCATCTACAGATATCACCCTACACAGAGATATACTCATCACCTACACACATCACCATACCCAGAGATATACTCATCGCCTACAGGTATCACCATATCCAGAGATATACTCATCTCCTACAGATATCACCATATCCAGAGATATACTCTTCACCTACAGATATCACCATACCCAGAGATATACTCTTCACCTACAGATATCGCCCTACATAGAGATATACTCATCACCTACAGATATCACCCTACACAGAGATTTACTCATTGCCTACAGATATCACCATACCCAGAGATATACTCATCTCCTACAGATATCACCATACCCAGAGATATACTCATCACCTACAGATATCGCCCTACACAGAGATATACTCATCGCCTACAGATATCACCATACCCAGAGATATAATCATTACCTACAGATATCGCCCTACACAGAGATATGCTCATCGCCTACAGATATTGCCCTACACAGAGATATACTCATCTCCTACAGATATCACCATACCCAGAGATATAATCATTACCTACAGATATCACCATACCCAGAGACATACAGTACTCATCACCTACAGATATCACCCTACACAGAGATATACTCATCACCTACAGATATCACCATACCCAGAGATATACTCATCGCCTACAAATATCACCATACCCAGAGATATACTCATCTCCTACAGATATCGCCATACCCAGAGATATACTCATCTCCTACAGATATCGCCATACCCAGAGATATACTCATCTCCTACAGATATCACCATCCCCAGAGATATACTCATCACCTACAGATATCACCATACCCAGAGATATACTCATCTCCTACAGATATCGCCATACACAGAGATATACTCATTGCCTATAGATATCACCATACCCAGAGATATACTCATCACCTACAGATATCACCCTACACAAAGATATACTCATCGCCTACAGACACATTCATATCAAACGCTCTTCTAATTGTCCAGTAAATGTAGAAAAGACTCTCCATTCCTTTTTAAAGCAGAACTCTGGGCAGACACGCACGACACACATGAATTCAGCTCCTCACATTAATTGGTCATTACAATGTGAGGACAGTAAGGACCTACATGTGTCCTGGGAACAGCCTTTTTTCAGAGCTCAGACTGGGGGAGTGAGAAGCAGCACGACGAGCCAATCAGGTGTATTGCAGTGCTTATGTGCTAACAAGGGTCATGCTGATAGGAGGAGAGAGCAGATTGACATAGAGGTGACCCATTAGTCTGCTGCTTGTCCTTTCACTGTCCAAGCAAAGGCTGGGGGAGGGACAAGACTCAGACGTGTTACTGCCAGACAGAACTGTGCTTTGTGGCAGAGCGGTGTAAATCCTAGGTCTGGATGGACAGAAAAGCCCACCTAGATCCTTTTTATTCCCTCATCCGGATGGGGGATGGAGGAGACCTCCCTGGTGAGTTTATGGTGAACTATGAAGAACAGATGATGTCCCTCACCATAGATGGGCAGATGGAGTTCCATATCTGAATGTGGAGAGAAGAGGAGGAAATGTGTGGGAAATGTCTGGCAGTTCCTGGAAATATTCGACTGCCGAGTGTGGCGCGTTCAGTGCAGATTCGGTGACGATTGTTGCATACAATCTGGTCACTAACTCGGTCTTATCGTCGTTATAGGCTGCAATAGACGATCAATCACGGAGAATGAAACCCATAAAACAACCTTCAATCTGGTCTGCAGACCCTTCTAGAAGACGAGAAGAGATGGTAGGTTGTCACCATTGTCCCCCCGGCCTCGGAGGGGTTAATATTGTCAGATTTCCCGATCGGAGACAATCAGGACAATGACTGGGAAGGTAATAGAAGAGAGGTGGAAGGTTATGAAGATACGGCGGGCGAACACAGACGCACATCGCTCCTAGGTATATTCCAATCTACATGCTCCAGGAATGAAGGAATTTTCAATCTCCTCGTATCATTTTCGATATCATTAATCCTAAACACTCCATTTTCCATGCTTGCCCGCCCAGGCCCCGAGAAAAAAAAAAAAACGCGCACAAAGTGACACGTATTCATCACTCGCTAGTCAGCGGCCTGAAGAGCCGAATATAATATTAGCATTGCGTTCTGGCAGATGACACAGATCGATCACCTGTGACAATTCTGATTCACTGTCACTTCCTCCGTCTCTGACATTTGTTTTGCCAGTAAAGAGGTAATTGTGTGACACGGCGATGGCGGCTGCCGCCTCTCCGCACACCCTCCGGAGCAGTAAGAGAAGGAAGTGTCTCTATTATAAATGAGCGGCCTACAGCCCTCTCCATTAATAAGCATGTGGTGGAGAACGCGGGCGACCCTCCACTACTAGAGTCCCATGAAGGTGGAGGACAGAGGGGCCACACCATGGTCCCCGCATAGACCCACAGAGAGATAGATGGATGGTTGGATGAATAGATAATAGATTGAGGGATAGATAGAATAAATGGACGTCCTACAACCCTATCCATTAATAAGCATGTGGTGGAGAACACGGGCGACCCTCCACTACTAGAGTCCCATGAAGGTGGAGGACAGAGGGACCACACCATGGTCCCCGCATAGACCCACAGAGAGATAGATGGATGGTTGGATGAATAGAAAATAGATTGAGGGATAGATAGAATAAATGGACGTCCTACAACCCTCTCCATTAATAAGCATGTGGTGGAGAATGCGGGCGACCCTCCACTACTAGAGTCCCATGAAGGTGGAGGACAGAAGGGCCACACCATGGTTCCCGCATAGACCCACAGAGAGATAGATGGATGGTTGGATGAATAGATAATAGATAGAGGGATAGATAGAATAAATGGACATCCTACAACCCTCTCCATTAATAAGCATGTGGTGGAGAATGCGAGCGACCCTCCACTACTAGAGTCCCATGAAGGTGGAGGACAGAAGGGCCACACCATGGTTCCCGCATAGACCCACAGAGAGATAGATGGATGGTTGGATGAATAGATAATAGATAGAGGGATAGATAGAATAAATGGACGTCCTACAACCCTCTCCATTAATAAGCATGTGGTGGAGAATGCGGGCGACCCTCCACTACTAGAGTCCCATGAAGGTGGAGGACAGAGGGGCCACACCATGGTCCCCGCACAGACCCAAAGATAGATAGATGGATGGTTGGATGGATAGATAATAGATAGAGGGATAGATAGAATAAATGGACGTCCTACAGCCCTCTCCATTAATAAGCATGTCCTTGAGAATGCGGGCGACCCTCTACTACTGGAGTCCCATGGTGGTGGAGGACAGAGGGGCCACCCCATGATCCCCACACAGACCCACAGAGAGATAGATGGATAGATGGATAAATAGATAATAGATAGATAGAAGGATAGATAGAATAAATGTACGTTCTACAGCCCTCTCCATAGGCATGTGGTGGAGAATGTTACCAACCCTCTACTACTAGAGTCCCACGAATGTGGAGGACAGAGGGGCCACACCATGATCCCTGCACAGACAGACCCACAGATAGATGGATGGATAGATAAATGGATATTGAATAGATAATAGATAGATAGAAGGATAAATAGATTAAATGGATGTCCTACAGCCCTCTCCATTAATAAACATGTGGTGGAGAATGGGGACGACCCTCTACTACTAGAGTCCTATGAAGGTGGAGGACAGTTGGGCCACACCATGGTCCCTGCACAGACAGACCCGCACAGACCTACAAGTAGAGGGCTAGATGGATGAATAGATAAGAACTAGAAGGATAGATAGAATAAATGGACGTCCTGCAGCCCTCTTCATTAATAGATAGAATACATGGACGTCCTACAGCCCTCTCCATTGATAGGCATGTGGTGGAGAATGTGAGTGACCCACTATTACTAGCGTCCCATGGTGGTGGAGGGTAGAGGGGGCCACACCATGGTCCCGCACAGACAGACCCACGGATAGATTGATAAATAGATAGAGGGAGTGATAGAATAAATGGACGTCTTATAGCCCTCTCTATTAAGAGGCATGTGGAGGAGAATGCGGGCGACTCTCTACTATTAGAGTCCCATGGTGGTGGAGGACAGAGGGGCCACACCAGGGTCCCTGCACAGACAGACCAACGGATAGAGGAATAGATGGATGGATGAATAGAGAATAGATAGAAGAATAAATAGAATAAATGGACGCCCTACAGCCCTTTCCATAGGCATGTGGTGGAGAATGTGGTCGACCTTCTACTAGTAGAGTTCCATGGTGGTGGAGAACAGACAGTCCACACCATTATCCCCGCACAAATAGACCCACAGATAGATAGATAAATAGATAGATAGATAGATAGATAGATAGATAGATAGATAGATAGATAGATAGATAGATAGATAGATAGATAGATAGATAGATAGAAAGTTAGATAGAATAAGTGGCCATCCTAAAGCCCTCTGCATTAATAGGCATGTGGAGGAGAATGTGGGCAACCCTCTACTACTAGAGTCCCATGAAGATGGAGGACAGAGAGTCCACACCATTATCCCCGCACAGACCTACAAGTAGAGGGCTAGATGGATGAATAGATAAGAACTAGAAGGATAGATAGAATAAATGGACGTCCTACAGCCCTCTTCATTAATCGGCATGTGGTGGAGAATGCGGGCGATCCCCTACTACTAGAGTCCCATGACGGTGGAGGGTAGAGGGGCAACACAATGGTCCCCGCCATCTCCATTATAAAGCATGTGGTGGAGAATGCGAGTGGCCCTCTACTACTGGAGTTCCATGACCATGGAGGACAGAGGGCCACACCATGGTCCCCACATAAACAGACAGATGGATGGATGAATATATGGAAGGATAAATGCATAATAGATAGAAGGATAGATAGTATAAATGGCCCTCTCCATTAATATGCATGTGGAGGAGAATGGGGTCAACCCTCTAATTTACCTTTCAGGACAAACTGATGTTCCATTGAATGGTGGCATTCATTTTGTCCTACATGAGGCAGTGCAGGCTCTTGAAGTGCCCTCTGTACATAAAGGATTGGTGCATTTTGTAAGTGTGAGGATATCAGGTCGTATTCACCAATTTATCTGAGAGAAGAATGATCTGGAGGTGGAGCATTACCTCTGATCTCCATATGTAATGGATTACTCCCTCATACATATCTGCCCCCAGTGTGTACCCCCACCTATCTGCCCCCAGTGTGTGCCCCACCTATCTTCCCCCAGTGTGCACCTTTGTACCTATCTACCTTGGTGTACCCATCCAACCATCTGCCTATAGTGTGCTCCACCTATACTGATTTACACCCAGCGTGCCTCCCCATCTATCTGGCCCCAGTGTGCCTCCCCGGCTATCTGCCCCTGGTGTGCCTCCCCATCTATCTGCCCCTGGTGTGCCTCCCCATCCATCTGCCCTTAGTATGCTCTCCATCTCTCTGCCCCCAGTGTGTCTCCATCTATCTGTCCCCAGTGTGCCACCATCTATCTGCCCTCATTCTGCCCCCCATCTATCTGCCCCAGTGTGCTTTCCATCTATCTTCCTCGAGTGTGCCTCTGACCTTTCTTCCTGCAGTTTGCACACCCAAATATCTGCCTCCAGCATGCTCCACTCACAACTATTTTCACCAGTCTGCTTCCCCACCTACCTGCCCCTGGTGCTCCATCCACCTACCACCTATCCCCAGTGCCTCTCCCATCTATCTGCCCCCAGTGTGCCCTTCTCCCACCAATCTGCCCCAATGTGCCCTCCTGCCCATCTACTACCAATATGGTCTCCCCCCATTTGACTGCCCCCCGGGTGCCCTCCCTTGTACCTTTGCCCAGTGTTCTCCTACTACCATCTATTTCCCCTCACTGTGTCATTCCCCCACCTATCTGCCCCAATTTTGTGCCACTCATCTACTGACCACCAGTGTGGTCTCCCTCACTAATATGTCTCCAGTGTGCTCTCCCTCCTACCCACCTGCCCCAACATACCCTTCCCCCACCTATCTGCCCCCAGCATGCCCTTCTCCCACCTATCTGCCCCAAGTGTGCTACCCCCAGTGTGTTCTCCTGCATCTATTTGCCCCTAGCATGTTCTCCCCCCACCTATCTGCCCCCAGTGTGCCCACTCACCTTTCTGAACCCTAATGTCCCCCCTGCCTATTGTGTGTGCCCTTCCACCTATCGGCTGCCAATGTGCTCTCACCTGCTTATTTGCTCTGAGTGTGCTCACCATCACCATCCATCTGCCCCGAGCTTATCCCCTACCTTTCTGCCCCAGTGTGCTCTGCCACCCACCTAACTACCCCCCATGTAATCTCCACCTAACTGACTTCAAGGTGCCACCACCCATTTGCCCTCTGTGTACCCCCACCTACCTGCCCCCAGTGTTTCCCTATCTACTCCTAGTTTCGCCCTCACCTATCTTCCCCCAGTGTATCCCCCACCTGCCCCGCATCTCTCTCTGCCTATTTGGCTTCAGTGTTCTCGCCCCTACCTGCCCCCAGAGCTAAATCCCCTCACCATCTCTCTGCCCCCAATGCCCTCTCACCTATCTGCCCCATGTCACCTCCCCCTGTCTGTTCCCAGTGTATCCCTCCACCTATCTGTCCCCCGTGTGCCCCCCATCTACCTGCCCCTAGTGCTCACCCACTCCTATCTGCCCCCAGCATGCTCACAGCTTCCCCCTTTCACCTCTCAGAAGAAGATGATCCTGGATCTGATTGTACCGGGCCGAGAGAGAGAAACCTCTGGAGATCACACAGCGCTCACACTGTGCTCCAGGATCACCTCCCTGTCTTATTATATCTATAATCATATCTATTACTATATTTATTATTATATTTATTATTATATCTATCATCATATCTATTATTATATTTATTATTATATCTATTATTATATTTATTATTATATCTATTATTATATTTATTATCATATCTATTACTATATTTATTATTATATTTATTATTATACAGTATCTATTATCATATCTATTACTATATTTATTATTATATTTATTATTATATCTATCATCATATCTATTATTATATTTATTATTATATCTATTATTATATTTATTATTATATCTATTATAATATCTATTATCATATCTATTACTATATTTATTATTATATTTATTATTATATTTATCATTATATCTATTATCATATCTATTATTATATCTATTAAGATATTTATTATCATATCTATTATTATATTCATTATTATATCTATTATTGTATTTATTTTTATATCTGGTATTATATTCATCTACTGACAATAGGATCTTCATCTGTAAAGAGGGATAAACCCAGAACACTCGGCTACGAGGACCAGAATTAGGAAAATATTTGATGTGACCCTCCGGTCTGATGTCTTCCTGAATGAGAAGGGTGAATATAAAGCCTGGTGGGGCTGGGTGTGGCCCTTCACTCTCCCAGGATGAGGTGTATGTGGCCCATGACTCTCCCAGGACGGGGTGGATGTGGCTCATCACTCTCCCAGGACAGGGTGGATGTGGCCCCCCACTCTCCCAGGATGGGGGGGGCGGAGTGGCCCCTCACTCTTCCAGGACGGGTTGGATGTGGCCTCTCACTCTCCCAGGACGGAGTGGATGTGGCCCCTGACTCCTCCAGAATGATGGGGGGGGGTGTGGCCCCTGACTCTTCCAGAACAGGGGGATGTGGCCCCTGACTCTCCCCAGGACAGAGTAGATGTGGCCCCCAATCTCCCAGGATGGGGGGACCGGAGTGACCCCTCACTCTTCCAAGATGGGGTGGATGTTGCCCTTCACTCTCTCAGGGCGGGGTGTATGTGGCCCCTTACTCTCCCAGGACGGAGTGGATGTGGCCCCTCACTCTTCCAGGAGGGGGGGTGTGGCCCCTGACTCTTCCAGGACAGCGGAATGTAGCCCCTCACTCTTCCAGGACAGGGGGTGGGATGTGGCCCCTCACTCTCCCAGGACAGGGTGGATTTGGCCCCTCACTCTCCACGGACAGGGTGGATGTGGCCCCCCACTCTCCCAGGATGGGGGGACCGGTGTGGCCCCTCACTCTTTCAGGTCGGGGTAGGTGTTGCCCCTCACTCTCCCAGGATGGGGGGGGCGTGAGTGGCCCCTCACTCGCAGGACGGGGTGGATGTGGCCCCTTACTCTCCCAGGACGGAGTGGATGTGGCCCCTCACTCTTCCAGGATGGGGGGTGTGTGGCCCCTGCCTCTTTCAGGACAGGGGGTTGTGGTCCTTGACTCTCCCAGGATGGAGTGGATGTGGCTTCTCTCTCTCCCAGGACAGGGGGGATGTGGGCCCTCACTCTCCCAGGACAGGGGTATGTGGCCCCTCACTCTCCCAGGACAGGGGTATGTGGCCCCTCACTCTCCCAGGATGGGGGGGGGGTGTGGCCCCTTACTCTCCCATGACAGGGGGATGTGGCCCCTCACTCTCCCAGGATGGGGGGATGTGGCCCCTTACTCTCCCAGGATGGGGGGGATGTGGCCCCTTACTCTCCCAGGACGGAGTGGATGTGGCCCCTCACTCTTCCAGGATGGGGGGGGTGTGGCCCCTGCCTCTTTCAGGACAGGGGGTTGTGGTCCTTGACTCTCCCAGGATGGAGTGGATGTGGCTTCTCTCTCTCCCAGGACAGGGGGGGATGTGGGCCCTCACTCTCCCAGGACAGGGGTATGTGGCCCCTCACTCTCCCAGGACAGGGGTATGTGGCCCCTCACTCTCCCAGGATGGGGGGATGTGGCCCCTTACTCTCCCAGGATGGGGGGGATGTGGCCCCTCATTCTCCCAGGATGTGGGGATGTGGCCCCTCACTCTCCCAGGATGGGGGGATGTGGCCCCTCACTCTCCCAGGATGGGGGGGATGTGGCCCCTCATTCTCCCAGGACAGGGGGATGTGGCCCCTCACTCTCCCAGGATGGGGGGGATGTGGCCCCTCACTCTCCCAGGATGGGGGGGATGTGACCCCTCACTCTCCCAGGATGGGGGGGATGTGACCCCCCACTGTCCCAGGATGGGAGGGATGTGGCCCCTCACTCTCCCAGGACAGGGGTATGTGGCCCCTCACTCTCCCAGGACAGGGGGATGTGGCCCCTCACTCTTCCAGGACAGGGGGATGTGGTCCCTCACTCTCTCAGGACAGGGGGGATGCAACCCCTCACTCTCCCAGGATGGGGGGGATGTGGCCCCTCACTCTCCCAGGATGGGGGGGATGTGACCCCCCACTGTCCCAGGATGGGAGGGATGCGGCCCCTCACTCTCCCAGGACAGGGGTATGTGGCCCCTCACTCTCTCAGGACAGGGGGATGTGGCCCCTCACTCTTCCAGGACAGGGGGATGTGGCCCCTTACTCTCCCAGGACAGGGGGATGCGGCCCCTCACTCTCCCAGGACAGGGGGGATGCGGCCCCTCACTCTCCCAGGACAGGGGGATGCGGCCCCTCACTCTCCCAGGACAGGGGGATGCGGCCCCTCACTCTCCCAGGACAGGGGGGATGCGGCCCCTCACTCTCCCAGGATGGGTGGGATGTGGTCCCTCACTCTCCCAGGACAGGGTGAAAGTGGCCCCCCACTCTCCCAGAACAGAGGGATGTGGCCCCTCACTCTCCCAGGACAGGGGGGGATTTGGCCCCTCGCTCTCCCAGGATTGGGGGGTTTGTGGCCCCTTACTCTCCCAAGATAGGGGGGATGTGGGCCCTCACTCTCCCAGGACAGGGGTATGTGGCCCCTCACTCTCCCAGGATGGGGGGGATGTGGCCCCTTACTCTCCCATGACAGGGGGATGTGGCCCCTCACTCTCCCAGGATGGGGGGATGTGGCCCCTCACTCTCCCAGGATGGGGGGGATGTGGCCCCTCATTCTCCCAGGACAGGGGGATGTGGCCCCTCACTCTCCCAGGATGGGGGATGTGGCCCCTCACTCTCCCAGGATGGGGGGGTTGTGACCCCCCACTGTCTCAGGATGGGAGGGATGTGGACCCTCACTCTCCCAGGACAGGGGTATGTGGCCCCTCACTCTCCCAGGACAGGGGGATGTGGCCCCTCACTCTTCCAGGACATGGGGATGTGGCCCCTCACTCTCCCAGGACAGGGGGATTTGGCCCCTCACTCTCCCAGGATGGGGGGATTGTGGCCCTTTACTCTCCCAAGATAGGGGGGATGTGGCCCCTCACTCTCCCAGAACAGAGGGATGTGGCCCCTCACTATCCCAGGATGGGGGGATTGTGGCCCTTTACTCTCCCAAGATAGGGGGGATGTGGCCCCTCATTCTCCCAGGACAGGGGGATGTGGCCCCTCACTCTCCCAGGACAGGGGGATTTGGCCCCTCACTTTCCCAGGATGGGGGGGATGTGGCCCCCCTCTCTCCCAGGACAGGGTGGATGTGGCCCCTCACTCTCCCAGGATGGGGGGGATGTGACCCCCCTCTCTCCCAGGACAGGGTGGATGTGGCCCCCCTCTCTCCCAGGATGGGGGGGATGTGGCCCCCCTCTCTCCCAGGACAGGGTGGATGTGGCCCCCCTCTCTCCCAGGATGGGGGGGATGTGGCCCCCCTCTCTCCCAGGATGGGGGGGATGTGGCCCCCCTCTCTCCCAGGACAGGGTGGATGTGGCCCCCCTCTCTCCCAGGATGGGGGGGATGTGGCCCCCCTCTCTCCCAGGACAGGGTGGATGTGGCCCCCCTCTCTCCCAGGATGGGGGGGATGTGGCCCCCCTCTCTCCCAGGATGGGGGGGATGTGGCCCCCCTCTCTCCCAGGACAGGGTGGATGTGGCCCCCCTCTCTCCCAGGATGGGGGGGATGTGGCCCCCCTCTCTCCCAGGATGGGGGGGATGTGGCCCCCCTCTCTCCCAGGACAGGGTGGATGTGGCCCCCCTCTCTCCCAGGATGGGGGGGATGTGGCCCCCCTCTCTCCCAGGACAGGGTGGATGTGGCCCCCCTCTCTCCCAGGATGGGGGGGATGTGGCCCCCCTCTCTCCCAGGATGGGGGGGATGTGGCCCCCCTCTCTCCCAGGACAGGGTGGATGTGGCCCCCCTCTCTCCCAGGACAGGGTGGATGTGGCCCCCCTCTCTCCCAGGATGGGGGGGATGTGGCCCCCCTCTCTCCCAGGATGGGGGGGATGTGGCCCCCCTCTCTCCCAGGACAGGGTGGATGTGGCCCCCCTCTCTCCCAGGACAGGGTGGATGTGGCCCCCCTCTCTCCCAGGATGGGGGGGATGTGGCCCCCCTCTCTCCCAGGACAGGGTGGATGTGGCCCCCCTCTCTCCCAGGATGGGGGGGATGTGGCCCCCCTCTCTCCCAGGATGGGGGGGATGTGGCCCCCCTCTCTCCCAGGACAGGGTGGATGTGGCCCCCCTCTCTCCCAGGATGGGGGGGATGTGGCCCCCCTCTCTCCCAGGATGGGGGGGATGTGGCCCCCCTCTCTCCCAGGACAGGGTGGATGTGGCCCCTCACTCTCCCAGGACGAGGAGGGGATATCTGCAGAATCATTTATTCAGAGAGGAATTTCTTCAGACGTCAATTTCCCATTTAAAAGCCAAATGAGTTGTGACAGAGGAGCGTAATTCCGATCGGATAATCCAGTCCAGATAATTACTAAAACAAATGAGGGCGGCCGGCCGGGTGATGAGATATCGGATTCCGGGAAATCGCAGCCTATTAGAGACCTGATGACGATCAATACTGTGATTGGGACTAATGATCCCTCTGCTGCAAAGTCGGCGCCTGTCCTGTACAGGATGGATCAGATTCAGAGAATGAGCCCCTCTCAGCTCTGACCATCCCCCTTCCTGGAAGACCGAGGAGCCTGGAAGGAAGTATTCCCAACATAACTTCCAGGGAATGTCACTATCCTTCATTTGTGCTGTGCCCCTCCCCCAAACCTTCCACCTCATTGTATGCCCCTCCCCCAACCCCAAACCTTCCAGTCTGACCTTCCATCCCATTGTATACTCCTCCCCCAAACATTCCAGTCTGACCCTCCACCCTATTGTATGCCCCCCTCAAATCTTCCAGTCTGACCTTCTATCTCATTGTATGCCCCTCCCCCAAACCTCCCAGTCTGACCTTCCATCTCATTGTATGCCCCTCCCCCAAACATTCCAGTCTGACCCTCCATCCTATTGTATGCCCCTCCCTCAAACCTTCCAGTCTGACCTTCCACCCTATTGTATGCCCCCCTCTAATCTTCCAGTCTGACCTTCCATCTCATTGTATGCCCCTCCCCCCAAATCTTCCAGTCTGACCTTCCACCCTATTGTATGCCCCCCTCTAATCTTCTAGTCTGACCTTCCATCTCATTGTATGCCCCTCCCCCAAACATTCCAGTCTGACCTTCCATCTCATTGTATGCCCCTCCCCTGAACCTTCCATCCCATGGTATGCCCCTCCTCTAAACCTTCCAGTCTGACCTTCCTCTTTGTCCCCAGGAGAGTTCTGGAAAGGTGTGCCCTGAATATTGGATGGACTAATGATCCCTCTGCTGGAAAGTCGGCGCCTGTCCTGCACAGGATGGATCAGATTAAGATAATGAGCCCCTCTCAGCTCTGACCATCCCCCTCCCTGGAAGACCAAGGAGCCTGGATGGAAGTATTCCCAACATAACTTCCAGGGAATGTCACTATCCTGCATTTGTGCTGTGCCCCTCCCCCAAACCTTCCACCTCATTGTATGCCCCTCCCCCAAACCTCCCAGTCTGACCTTCCATCTCATTGTATGCCCCTCACCCAAACATTCCAGTCTGACCCTCCATCCTATTGTATGCCCCTCCTCCAAACCTTCCAGTCTGACCTTCTATCACATTGTATGCCCCTCCTCCAAACCTTCCAGTCTGACCTTCTATCACATTGTATGCCCCTCCCCCAAACCTTCCAGTCTGACCTTCCATCTCATTGTATGCCCCTCCCCCCAAATATTCCAGTCTGACCCTCCATCCTATTGTATGCCCCTCCCTCAAACCTTCCAGTCTGACCCTCCATCCTATTGTATGCCCCTCCCTCAAACCTTCCAGTCTGACCCTCCATCCTATTTTATGCCCCTCCCTCAAACCTTCCAGTCTGACCCTCCATCCTATTGTATGCCCCTCCCTCAAACCTTCCAGTCTGACCTTCCATCTCATTGTATGCCCCTCCCCCCAAATATTCCAGTCTGACCCTCCATCCTATTGTATGCCCCCCCTCAAATCTTCCAGTCTGACCTTCCATCTCATTGTATGCCCCTCCCCCAAACATTCCAGTCTGACCTTCCATCACATTGTACGCCCCTCTATCAAACCTTCCAGTCTGACCTTCCATCTCATTGTATGCCCCTCCCCAGAACCTTCCATCCCATGGTATGCCCCTCCTCTAAACCTTCCAGTCTGACCTTCCTCTTTGTCCCCAGGAGAGTTCTGGAAAGGTGTGCCCTGAATATTGGATGGATGTGTGTTGGAGGTCAGTGATCTGTTAGACGGTGGGGGGTATGGAGGTGTATTGGGGTGCATGGAGGTGTATAGGGCTGCATGGGGGGGGGGGAATAGGGTGTATAGGGGTGCATGGAGGTGTATAGGGCTGCATGGGGGGGAATAGGGTGTATAGGGGTGCATGGGGGTGTATAGGGGTGCATTGGGGCGTATTGGTGTGCATGGGGGTGTATGCGGGTGCATGGGGATGTTTGGGGGTGTATAGGGGTGCATGGAGGTGTATAGGGCTGCATACGGGTGCATGGGGCTGCATGGGGGTGTATAGGGGTGCATGGGGGTGTATAGGGCTGCATGAGGGGAATAGGGTGTATGGGGGTGTATAGGGGTGCATTGGGGCGTATAGGTGTGCATGGGGGTGTATGCGTGTGCATGGGGATGTTTGGGGGTGTATAGGGGTGCATGGGGGTGTATAGGGCTGCATACGGGTGCATGGGGCTGCATAGGGGTGTATAGGGGTGCATGGGGGTGTATAGGGCTGCATGAGGGGAATAGGGTGTATGGGGGTGCATGGGGGCGTGTAGGGGTGCATTGGGCTGCATGGGGGGAATAGGGTGTATGCGGGTGCATAGGGGTGCATTGGGGTTTATAGGGCTGCATGGGGGTGTATGCGGGTTAATGGGGATGTTTGGGGGTGTATAGGGGGTGCATGGGGGTGTATAGGGATGTATGGGGATGTATAGGGGTGTATAGGGCTGCATGGGGGTGTATAGGGGTGTAGAGGGTTGCTTGGTGGTGTATAGGGGTGCATGGGGGTGTATGGGGGTGTATAGGGCTGCATGGGGGTGTATAGGGGTGTATAGGGCTGCATGGGGGTGTATAGGGCTGCATGGGGGGGAATAGGGTGTATAGGGTTGCATTGGGGTTTATAGGTGTGCATGAGGGTGTATGCGGGTGCAAGGGGATGTTTGGGGGTGTATAGGGGTGTATAGGGGTGCATGGGGGTGTATGTGGATGTATAGGGGTGTATAGGGGTCCATGGGGGTGTATAATGGGGTGTTGGGGGGGTCACAAGCTTAGTAGGGGTCTCTATCATGGCTTACACTGTGGCTCCAGTCATGTTGCTTGTGAGTCCCATTCTGTACACATGCTGGACAAGAACACAGTTTCTCCGCTGTAAGGCATCTGCCATGGACAGCGGGAAGTCCGGCTGCAGATAATCATGTTACCTGTGTATAGGGAGGACATTCCTCGGATTATACGTTCCTCCTGAAAGGTGTTAAATATCTGGCCTAAGGCTGCCTTAATCCGACTACAAAAACACCGCAGTGGCTGATCACCCATTTATCTCAATCCGGGATTTAGGCGGATTGAAAGTGGATTAGGATGGAGAGCATATGGCCACTATCCACATCTCAGAGATGTGAGAAAACAGCTTGATGGTGTAACTAGGGGCGTGAGAGAGACAGCAGATCTACGGACATTGGCCGCAGTTCTATTTATTAGGGTTAGGATTGGTACATTGGCCATGGTTCTATATTTTAGGGTTAGGGTTGGCACATTGGCCATGGTTTTATATATTAGGGTTGGGGTTGGTACATTGGGCATGGTTCTATATGTTTGGGTTAGGTTTGGTACATTGGTCATGGTTCTATATATTTGGGTTAGGGTTGGTACATTGGTTGTGGTTCTATATATTGGGGTTGGTTCATTGGCCATGGATCAATATATTAGGGTTGGGGTTGGTACATTGGCCATCGTTCTATAGATTAGGGTTGGGGTTAGTACATTGGGCATGGTTCTATATATTTGGGTTAGGGTTGGTACATTGGTTGTGGTTCTATATATTGGGGTTGGTTCATTGTCCATGGATCAATATATTAGGGTTGGGGTTGGTTCATTGGCCATGGATCAATATATTAGGGTTGGGGTTGGTACATTGGTCATGGTTCTATATATTAGGGTTGGGGTTGGTACATTGGCCATGGTTTTATTTATTAGGGTTGGGGTTGGTACATTGGCCATGGTTTCTATTTATTTGGGTTAGGGTTGGTACATTGGTCATGGTTCTATATATTGGGCTTACAGTTGGTACATTGGCCATGGTTCTATATATTAGGGTTGGGGTTTGTACATTGGCCTTGGTTTTATATATTAGGGTAAGGGTTGATACATTGGCCATGGTTCTGTATATTAGGATTGGGTTGGTACATTGGCCATGGCTCTATATATTTGGGTTAGGTTTGGTACATTGGACATGGTTCTATATATTGGGGTTAGGGTTGGTACTGTACATTGACCCACCATGGCTCTATATATTAGGGTTGGGTTGGTACATTGGCCATGGTTCTATATATTAGGATTGGGATGGTGCATTGGCCTTGCCATGGTTCTATATATTAGGGTTAGGGTTGGTACATTGGCCATGGTTCTCTATATTACGATTAGGGTTGGTACATGTTGGATACAGCTACTGATTGGCTGAACAAGGATCTGTATATGAAAACCTACCTACTGTGCAGGAATCTGGACCATGTAAGAGGGCAGTCATGTCACTGCAGACTGGCTATCCTGTCCTCTATAATCAGTGACAACTTCAATCATGACAATGAGCCGAGTGGCTACCAGAAACCGGCAGGCCACACAGAAGGCGCCATGTGTCAGTAAAACTTTTCTTACTCCTTGCTGTTTTACTGCTCCTGGATATTGATTGAACATTTTAGAATATTATGGACTGCGAACTGTCCTTATAATGTAATAATCTTGTCTGTGTGTCCACAGTGTACTCTCTGTACAGTGGACCTCAGGCCTTGTACCTCTTCTGTGCACATCTACAGCCGCCATCACACACACTCTGCAGGAGGACATTCTGACAGAAAGATCTTATTCTAAATGTCTGGATTCATCACTTCCTAGAAAGAACATTATTTCTAGAAGTCAGGAAGTTACCAGGGCTCTGAGAAGCAGCTTCTGGAGGACACTCCACCTTCTGAAGGACACTCCACCTTCTAGAGGACACCGCACCTTCTGAAGGACATTGCACCTTATGGAGCACACCCCACCTTCTGGAGGATACGCCACCTGCAGGCCCAACCTGGGAAAAACGAAATCTTCCTCGTACACGCCTTCTGGAAACATATCATGAATATTTCATGCATTATTCAGGTGTATAGAGGTTGTGGCCACACATTGCAGGGCAGGAAAGGCTATATCTGGAGAAACATAGTGGAGGTCCAGGCTTGGTCATCTGTCCTTGGCTCAATCCCACCATTCCGCTCTGTAGGGAACTACAAGAACCGGGCAGTTGGCTCCATGGAGCCTGTCTGATCAATATGGAATAACTAATAAACAGGGACTGTTCTCCTCCATCTGCCTGTAAGTGATGAATTAGGCTTCTGTAGATGCTCAGAGGCATCAATCTTCCCCAGATCCCAATAAATACGAATGTAATCTGATCAGACAAATAATTCCTCAGCAAATGGCCAGATTACCCTGAAGGCCGCTGACATCTGGCTGCAGATATTGAGTTAATAATACGACCTTTGTAAATCCGTACATCCTTCTCCAATCATCTGAATCCATCAGAGGGAGTGATGAGGATAAGGAGGTTCATTCATGAATCAGAAGGTATGGAGGGAATTTAGGGACAGAGGATGGGAGAAGATCCACAGAAGTTAGTACACCACTAATAACACTGAACCACGGGGTACACCACTAACAACACTGAACCTTGGGGTACACCTCTAATAACACTGAACAGTGGGATACACCACCATTAACACCAAACCTTGGGGTACACCACTAATAACACTGAACCTTGGGGTACACCACTAACAACAGGGAACCTTGGGGTACACCACTAATAACACTGAACAGTGGGATACACCACTATTAACACCAAACCTTGGGGTTCACCACTAATAGCACTGAACTTTGGGGTACATCCCTATTAACACTGAACCTTGTTGTACACCACAAACAACACCGAACTTTGGGGTACACCACTAATAACACCAAACCTTGGGTTACACTACTAACAATACTGAACCTTGGGGTATACCACTAATAACACCAAACCTTGGGGTTCACCACTAATAAGACTGAACCTTGGGGTTTACCACTAACAACACTGGACTTTGGGGTACACCACTAATAACACCAAACCTTGGGTTACACTACTAACAACACAGAACCTTGGGGTACACCACTAATAACACTGAACATTGGGGTACACCACTAATAACACCAAACCTTGGGGTTCACCACTAATAAGACTGAACCTTGGTGTAGAACACTAACAACACTGGACTTTGGGGTACACCACTAATAACACCAAACCTTATCCAAGTATACTACATCCACAGCCACACCCCCTGTCCAAGTATACCACAGCCACTTGTCTGTCCAAGTATACTATGTCCACAGACACCCCTCTGTCCAAGTATACCACATCCACAGCCACTCCTCTGTCCAAGTATACCACATCCACAGCCACCTCTCTGTCCAAGTATACCACATCCACAGTCACCCCTCTGTCCATGTATACCATGTCCACAGCCACCCCTCTGTCCAAGTATACCACGTCCACACCCGCCCCTCTGTCCAAGTATACCACATCGATAGCCACTCCTCTGTCCAAGTATACCACATCCACAGCCACTCCTAAGTCCAAGTATACCACGACCACGGCCACCCTTCTGTCCAAGTATACCACGACCACAGCCACCCCTCTGTCCACCATCAGGAAACCCACCACATCCACAGCAACCCATCTGTCCAAGTATACCACGTCCACAGACATCCCTCTGTCCAAGTATACCATGTCCACAGCCACCCCTCTGTCCAAGTATACCACGTCCATAGCTACCCCTCTGTCCAAGTATACAATGTCCACAGCCACCCCTCTGTCCAAGTGTACCACATCCATAGCTACCCCTCTGTCCAAGTATACAATGTCCACAGCCACCCCTCTGTCCAAGTGTACCACGTCCATAGCTACAACTCTGTCCAAGTATACAATGTCCACAGCCACCCCTCTGTTCAAGTGTACCACGTCCATAGCTACCCCTCTGTCCAAGTATACAATGTCCACAGCCACCCCTCTGTCCAAGTTTACCACGTCCATAGCTACCCCTCTGTCCAAGTATACAATGTCCACAGCCACCCCACTGTCCAAGAATTCCACAACCACAGCCACTTCTCTGTCCAAGTATACCATGTCCACAGCCACCCCTCTGTCTAAGTATACCACATCCACAGCTACCCCTCTGTCCAAGGATACCACATCCACAGTCACCCCTCTGTCCAAGTATACCATGTCCACAGCCACTCCTCTGTCCAAGTATTCCACATCCACAGCCACTCCTCTGTCTGAGTATACAACGTTTACATCCACCCCTCTGTCCAAGTATACCACATCCACAGCCACCCCTCTGTCCAAGTATACCACGTCCACAGTCACCCCTCTGTCCATGTATACCATGTCCACAGCCACCCCTCTGTCCAAGTATACCACGTCCACACCCGCCCCTCTGTCCAAGTATACCACATCGATAGCCACTCCTCTGTCCAAGTATACCACATCCACAGCCACTCCTAAGTCCAAGTATACCACGACCACGGCCACCCTTCTGTCCAAGTATACCACGACCACAGCCACCCCTCTGTCCACCATCAGGAAACCCACCACATCCACAGCAACCCATCTGTCCAAGTATACCACGTCCACAGACATCCCTCTGTCCAAGTATACCATGTCCACAGCCACCCCTCTGTCCAAGTATACCACGTCCATAGCTACCCCTCTGTCCAAGTATACAATGTCCACAGCCACCCCTCTGTCCAAGTGTACCACATCCATAGCTACCCCTCTGTCCAAGTATACAATGTCCACAGCCACCCCTCTGTCCAAGTGTACCATGTCCATAGCTACAACTCTGTCCAAGTATACAATGTCCACAGCCACCCCTCTGTTCAAGTGTACCACGTCCATAGCTACCCCTCTGTCCAAGTATACAATGTCCACAGCCACCCCTCTGTCCAAGTTTACCACGTCCATAGCTACCCCTCTGTCCAAGTATACAATGTCCACAGCCACCCCACTGTCCAAGAATTCCACAACCACAGCCACTTCTCTGTCCAAGTATACCATGTCCACAGCCACCCCTCTGTCTAAGTATACCACATCCACAGCTACCCCTCTGTCCAAGGATACCACATCCACAGTCACCCCTCTGTCCAAGTATACCATGTCCACAGCCACTCCTCTGTCCAAGTATTCCACATCCACAGCCACTCCTCTGTCTGAGTATACAACGTTTACATCCACCCCTCTGTCCAAGTATACCACATCCACAGCCACCCCTCTGTCCAAGTATACCACGTCCACATCCACCCCTCTGTCCAAGTATACCACGTCCACAGCCACCCCTCTGTCCAAGTGTACTGCGTCCACATCCACCCCTCTGTCCAAGTATACCACATTTACATCCACTCCTCTGTCCAAGTATACCACGTCCACAGCCACCCCTCTGTCCAAGTATACCACGTCCAAAGACACCGCCTCTGTCCAAGTATACCACGTCCACATCCACCCCTCTGTCCAAGTATACCATATCCACAGTCACCCCACTGTCCAAGTATACAATGTCCACAGCCACCCCTCTGTCCAAGTATTCCACATCCACAGCCACTCCTCTGTCTGAGTATACAACGTTTACATCCACCCCTCTGTCCAAGTATACCACATCCACAGCCACCCCTCTGTCCAAGTATACCACGTCCACATCCACCCCTCTGTCCAAGTATACCACGTCCACAGCCACCCCTCTGTCCAAGTGTACTGCGTCCACATCCACCCCTCTGTCCAAGTATACCACATTTACATCCACTCCTCTGTCCAAGTATACCACGTCCACAGCCACCCCTCTGTCCAAGTATACCACGTCCAAAGACACCGCCTCTGTCCAAGTATACCACGTCCACATCCACCCCTCTGTCCAAGTATACCATATCCACAGTCACCCCACTGTCCAAGTATACAATGTCCACAGCCACCCCTCTGTCCAAGTATACCACGTCCACATCCACTTCTCTGTCCAAGTATACCACGTCCACAGCCACCCCTCTGTCCAAGTATACCACATCCACAGCCACCCCTCTGTCCAAGTATACCATGTAACAGCCATACCTTGTCCACAGCCACTCCTCTGTCCAAGTATACCACGTCCACAGCCACCCCTCTGTCCAAGTATACCACGTAACAGCCATACCTTGTCCACAGCCACTCCTCTGTCCAAGTATACCACGTCCACAGCCACCCCTCTGTCCAAGTATACCACGTCCACAGCCACCCCTCTATCCACCATCAGGAAACCTGCCACATCCACAGCCACCCCTCTGTGTAAGGTTTTACCTCCTCATAAAATAAATCAGATTTGTCTGACAACTTCTGTCTTTCATTAATTTCATTTCCAGCAAGAACTCATCTAAGTGGTCTTTTATTAAAGAGGGAGTCCACCCAAACCACAAAAAAAAAAAAAATAGTAAAAGCCAGCAGCTACAAATACTGCAGCTGCTGACTTTTAATAAATGGCCACTTACCTGTCCCAGGGTCCAGCGATGTCGGCAGGCGACGCCAAGAACCTGCTCAGTTCTCGGCAGCTGCCGCCGCCATCCTAGGTGAGGGAATCAGGAAGTGAAGCGTTGTGGCTTCACTTCCCGGTTCCCTACTGCGCAAGCGCGAGTCGCGCTGCGCATCGTAAGTGGTCCCCGCTCTCTCCTGGGGGCTGTGTGTTTCCCAGGAGACAGCGCAGAGGGATAGGAAGAGGCATAGACTCCTATGGGAGTCTATGCCGGAAGTGGGTGCAAATACCTGTCTTAGACAGGTATCTGCACCCCCCTCCCCCCTGAAAGGTGCCAAAGGTGACACCGGAGGGTGGGGAGGGTTCCGAAAAGCGGAAGTTCCATTTTTGTGTGGAACTCCGCTTTAAACTCTCCAGTATCTTCCTGACTGTAGAAGTTACACTAACAGGTATATAGTTACTTGGTAAAGACTTTGATCCTTTTTTAAATATGGGCACCACATTGGCCTTCACTAAAATCATCCCCCATGATCCCGCCATGAAGGTCCTTGTTCAGGCACTTCCTGTTACAGAGTGACAAAGCTCTAGTCCTCATCTCCCAATTCTTCTCCTGCGTTGTCACAGTCACATGGCCCTCTGATGGAGACTACAAATGGCCATTATATTACACCTGACACAGACACGGTCCACTGTTGTCATCATCAGGAAACCTGCCCTGAGAAATGCCATGCAGCCATCACTGAAATGCATGGAGACAGGAAGTGGCTGCAAAGAGGATGGAGGAGATCAGCAGCACTGAGCTCCAAGGGTGAAGAAAAGTAGAATGTGGGAATTACACCGCCATGCCTCATCAGACTAGTGAAGGGTGACATCTGCTTCAAAGCCCTTCGGAAGGTTCCGGTTACATTAGCTGAGTATCTGCAGCAAAACTAAATGCGGGTAAAGTCTGAGAGTTCATTTCAATTTTAAAAAGCAGCCACAGCCTGAGTAGAAAAGCCTGTCCCTTGCCAGCTGATCTCAGTTTGATCAAATGCTTTGGAGAGCAGAGGAGAGATCTGGGGTGTAAAAGACCTCAGATCTGCCCATAAAGAGGACCTGTCACCGCCCATGCTATCACAAGGGATGCTGTTCATCATCAAAGGATGGCACCATCAGAGGCCAAGGCGGCGTCACATGAAGGGTTACTGTGGTGGGAGTTGTGGGCTCCCCATTCTAATGTTGTTTCCTATTTACCCATCACGATGTCACCTTGTCTGGAAGAATAATTTGCTGTGACGTCTGCGTTTCTTTTGCTGAAGCGCGCCTTTCTGGCGGTTGAGCATAAAGAATGTGCTTATTTGGCTGCGATAAAAATGATAATTTGCAAGAAAATGATTGTGGATTAGCAAGCGGAGGAGCGATTAACGGGAGCCGCTAACTTCCCCAATGTGTGCATCGCCCCGCTGGTTTAGGGGAACCTAATCCTTCTTAGGCTGCAAAAGGACCCTCAGACTGCTGGAGCAAGCAGGGCTTAGGCACGCCGAGCTTCCCGAAAGTACTAAATCTTCACTTGAGCTGCCTGTGTTCCTTCATCTTCCTCTCTAAGCCCTTTTTCTAAAGGATCCTTCCATAGACAAACCTTTAGAAGCTGCCAGGATTCTGAAACCCAGATTGCTGAAAAATTTAAATCCCGACCCGAGTCTGCGCCTGCTGGAGGGATTAACCACTCTTCCTGTGGTCAACTTTAACCCCTTCCCTTTATTGGGAGGCCTGGGGAGGAAAGGGTGCCACCATTCTTCTAGAGGAAGGCTCAGGGACTCCTGGAGGGGGCGAAGCCTGAGAATTCCAGAGGAGGGGGAGTAGAATTGGAGGTTCATTATCTATATCAATATAATATCAATGTCCTCCTCATCTCCTCGAACCTCCCCTCCATCCTCCTGAGCTCCTCCATCCTTCTTTCTCTGTTCTCTCCTCCCCTCCATCCTCCTGACCTCCTCCATTCTCCTGACCTCTTCCATTCTCCTGACCTCCATCCTCCTCATCTCCTCCATCTTCCTGACCTCATCTCCTCCATCCTCTTAACCTCCTCCATCCTCCTGACCTCCTTCATCCACCTCATCACCTCTTTCCTCCCCTCTATCCTGCCCACTTCCTCCATTCTCCTCATCTCCTCCATTCTCCCCTCCATCCTCGTTATCTCCTCCATTCTCCTGACCTCCTTCATCATCCTGACCTCCTCCTATATCCTCCTCATCTCTTCCATCCTCTTAACCTCCTCCATCCTTCTCAGCTCCTCCATCCTCCTGACCTCCTCCATCCTCCTGACCTCCATCCCCCTCATCTCCTCTATCTTCCTGACCTCATCTCCTCCATCCTCCTGACCTCCTCCATCCTTCTTTCTCTGTTCTCTCCTCCCCTCCATCTTCCTGACCTCCTCCATCCTCCTGACCTCTTCCATCCTCCTGACCTCCATCCTCCTCTTCTCCTCCATCTTCCTGACCTCATCTCCTCCATCCTCCTGAGCTCCTCCATCCTTCTTTCTCCGTTCTCTCCTCCCCTCCATCTTCCTGACCTCCTCCATCCTCCTGACCTCCATCCTCCTCATCTCCTCCATCGTCCTGACCTCATCTCCTCCATCCTCCTAACCTCCTCCATCCTCCTCAGCTCCTCCATCCTCCTGACCTCCTCCATCCACCTCATCACCTCTTTCCTCCCCTCTATCCTGCCGACTTCCTCCATTCTCCTCATCTCCTCCATTCTCCCCTCCATCCTCGTTATCTCCTCCATTCTCCTGACCTCCTTCATCATCCTGACCTCCTCCTCTATCCTCCTCATCTCTTCCATCCTCTTGAGCTCCTCCATCCTCCTGACCTCTCCCATCCTCCCCTTCATCCTCCTGACCTCCATCCTCCTCATCTCCTCCATCCTCCTGACCTCCTCCATCCACCTAATCACCTCCTTCCTCCCCTCCATCCTGCTGACTTCCTCCATTCTCCTCATCTCCTCCATTCTCCCCTCCATCCTCCTCATCTCCTCCATCCTCCTCATCTCCTCCATCCTCCTGACCTCCTCCATCATCCTGACCTCCTCTATTCTTCTTATCTCTTCCATCCTTCTGACCTCCTCCATCCTCCTGACCTCCTCCATCCTCCCCTCCATCCTCCTCATCTCTTCCATCCTCCTCATCTCTCCCATCCTTCTGACCTCCTCCATCCTCCCAATCTCCTCCATCCTCCCCTCCATCCTCCTGATCTCCTCCATCCTCCTGACCTTCTCCAACCTCCCTATTTCCTCCATCCTCCCAAACTCCTCCTCCATCCTCCCGATCTCCTCTACCCTCCTGACCCCTCCAACCTCCTGACCTCCTCCATCCTCCTGATTTCCTCCATCCTCCTGACCTCCTCCATCCTCCTGATTTCCTCCATCCTCCTGACCTCCTCCAACCTCCTGATCTCCATCATTGATGGGGACACTGATGTAAGGGGAGGGCACTGATTGAGACACTGATGTAAGGGGGATCTCTGACAAGGAAACCTGATGCAAGGGAGGACTCTGATGGGGACACTGATGTAGGGGGACTCTGATGGGGACACCTGATTCAAGGGGGGACTCTAATGGGGACACTGATGTATAGGAGGACTCTGATGGTTACACTGATGTAGGGGAAAACTCTGATAGGGACACTGATGTAGGGGGACATGGATGGGGACACTGATGTAAGGGGGACTCTGATTGGGACACCTGATGTAAGGGGGGACTCTGATGGGGACACTGATGTAAGGGGGACTCTGATGGGGACACTGATGTAAGGGGGGCTCTGATGGGGACACTGATGTAAGGGGGAATCTGATGGGGACACTGATGTAAGGGAAAACTCTGATAGGGACACTGATGTAAAGGGGGACTTTGATGTAAGTGGGGGCTCTGATGGGGACACTTGATGTAAAGGGGGACTCTGATGGGGGCATGGATGTAAAGGGAGGACTCTGATTGGGGCACGTGATGTAATTGGAGACTCTGATGGGGGATACGTTATGCAAGGGGGAACCTTGATGGGGATACCTGATGTAAGGGGGACTCTGACAGGGACATTGATTTAAGGGGGACTCTGATGGGGACACTGATGTAGAGGGGGGACTCTAGAGGGGACACCTGATGTAAGGGGAACTCTGATGGAGACATTGATGTAAGGGGGGGACTCTGATTGGGGCACCTGATGTAAGGGGGGACTCTGACGGGAACACTGATGTAAGGGGGGACTCTAATGAGGCACCTGATGTAAGGGGGGACTCTGATGGGGGCACTTGATGTAAGGGAGGACTCTGATGGGGACATTGATGTAAGGTTTGACTCTGATGGGGATACCTGATGCAAGAGGGGACTCTGATGAGAACATCTGATGTAATGGGGGACTCTGATGGAGACTGTGATTTAAGTGGGGACTCTGATGAGGACACCTGATGTAATGGTGGTCTCTGATAGAGACTCTGATGTAATGGGGGACTCTGATTGGGACTCTGATGTAAGGGGGGAATCTGATTGGGACATCTTATGGGGAAATCTGCTGAGGATATTTTATGTAATGGGCGGCTCTGATGGGGACTCTGATAGGAACACTTTATGTAAGGCGAGACTTTAATGGAAACTCTAATGAGGACAACTGATGTAATAGGGGACTTTGATAGGGACACTGATGTAAGGGGGACTCTGATGGTGACATTTGATGCAAGGGGGGACTCTGATTGGCACTCTGATGGGGACATTGATGTAAGGGGGAAATTTGATTGGGAAACCCGATATAAGGGGGACTCTGATGGGGACATTGATGTAAGTGTGGACTCTGATGTAACGGGGAATATGATCGGGACACCTGATGTAAGGGGGGACTCTGATGGTGAGAACTGATGTAAGGGGGGACTCTGATGGGGACACTGATTTAAGGGAGGACTCTAAAGGGGATATCTGATGGGTGGGGGGGGGGCTCTAATCTAAGGGGGAACTCTCATTGGGACACCTAATGTAATTGGGGACACTAATGGGGATATTTGATTTAAGGGGGACTCTGATTGGGATATTTGATGTAAAGGGGGAATTCTGATGTAAGGGGGACTCTGATGTAAGGGGGGGGGGCTCTGATGGGGACACTGATGTAAGGGGGACTCTGAAGGGGACATTGTTGTAAGGGGGACTCTGATGGCGACACCTGATGTAAGGGGGTACTCTGATGGTGACACCTGATGTAAGGGGGACTCTGATGGTGACATCTGATGTAAGGGGGGGGGCTCTGATCTAAGGGGGACTTGATTGGGACACCTAATGTAATTGGGGACTCTAATTGAGATATTTGATGTAAGGGGGACTCTGATTGGGATATTTGATGTAAAGGGGGGACTCTGATGGGGACATCTGATGTAAGGGGGGACTCTGATGGGGACATCTGATGTAAGGGGGGACTCTGATGGGGACATCTGATGTAAGGGGGGACTCTGATGGAGACACTGATGTAAAGGGAGGACTCTGATTGGGACACTAATATAAGGGGGGGGGGGCTTTCATTGGGACACTAATGTAAGGGGGGGGCTCTGATTTGGACAACTGATGTAAGAGGGGACTTTGATGTAAGGGGGAACTCTGACAAAGGAAACTTGATGCAAGGGAAGACTCTGATGGGGACACCTGATTCAAGGGGGAACTCTAATGGGATTTTCTGATTTAAGGGGGGACTCTCATGGGGACACTGATGTGAGGGGGGACTCCAATGGGGACACTGATGTAAGGGAGGACACTGATGGGGATACCTGATGCAAGGTGGGATTCTGATGGGGACATTGATGTAAGGGAAACTCTGATTGGGGCACGTGATGTAAGGGGGGACTCTGATGGGGACATTGATGTAAGGGGGACTCTGATTGTGGCACCTGATGTAACAGAGGTCTCTGATGGGGACACCTGATGTAAGGGAGGACTCTAATGGGGACACTGATGTAAGGGGGACTATGATGGGGACTCTGATTGGGACACTAATGTAAGGGGGACTATGATGGGGACTCTGATGCAAGGTGGGATTCTGATGGGGGCTCTGATGTAAGGGGGGACTCTGATGAGGATATCTGGTGTAAGGGGGGGCTCTAATTGATGTAAGGAGGGACTGATGAAGACATTGATGTAAGGGGCCTCTGAGTGGGAATCCCGAGGATGGGAATGGCATTGGATATAGAGCGAAGGCGGATAGGAGGATGAAGGAATCCGGAGGATGGGAATGGCGCGGGATGTGGATGGAGGAGAAGGAATCCGGAGGATGGGAATGGCGCGGGATGTTGAGGGAAGGCGGATGGGGATGAAGGAATCCGGGGGATGGGAATGGCGCGGGATGTGGAGGGAAGGCGGATAGGGAGATGAAGGTCGTATTGTGCGGACGGGGAAAGTAGCGCAGTCAGCAGCTGACTTGACAGATGACGGCCTCCCCAGCATCGGGATTGGGCCTCAGGCTGACTCTGGCCTTCCAGGGCACGGCCGCCCTTCCTTCTGTCACATCCTCGCCGCCGGACCGCCAATTAGCCGACCAATCAATCTTCTGCTGGCAGCTCATTTACTCGGAATTAATTTGGGATTAGAATCCTGATTACAATTGGCAGCTAAACAGACAAATATAGAGTGGAGTCCATTCCGGGGAGCAGGCGGGAGGGGGGGGTCCCAGCTGAATGAGGAGCTAATTACCTGGATTCCACTTTATAATGTCTCCGCTCCAGGGGGTGAGGGGGGGGGGGGGATCAGCGGCACACCGGTCTACCGCCACCGGGGCGGCATCTTTCAGCCTGTACCCCATTGTAGGCGTCTGCTACACACAGATGATGCCACACAGTTGTGGACCACCATTCCCATCATCCTGGAGGGAAGATTACTGCTGGGACCTTCCTATCCATGCCAAGACCACGTGGGATGAGGAGCAGTCAGGAGAAATATCTGTACTGACCATATAGGATGAGGTGCAGCTAGGAGGAACATCTGTGGTGACCATGTGGGATGAGGAGCCATCAGGAGCAACATCTGTAGTGACCACCTAGGATGAGGAGCAGCCAGGAGGAATATATGTAGTGATCATGTGGGAGGAGAAGAAGTCAGGAGAAATAACTGGGAGCAGTCAGGAGGAATATCTGTAGTGATCACATGGGATGAGGAGCAGTCAGGAGGAACATCTGTAGTGACCATGTGGGTGAGGAGCAGTCAGGAGGAACATCTATAGTGACTACGT
This sequence comes from Aquarana catesbeiana, assembly GCF_042186555.1. Taxonomy (NCBI): domain Eukaryota; kingdom Metazoa; phylum Chordata; class Amphibia; order Anura; family Ranidae; genus Aquarana; species Aquarana catesbeiana. The sequence continues at coordinate 341,897,642 of NC_133330.1, forward strand.
GGTAGGAGAAGTCAGGAGGAATATATAGTATGTAGTGACCACGTGGGAGGAGGAAAAGTCAGGAGGAACATCTGTAGTGACCACATGGGATGAGGAGCAGTCAGGAGGAATATCTGTAGTGACCACGTGGGATGAGGAGAAGTCAGGAGGAACATCTATAGTGACCACGTGGGAAGAGGAGAAGTCAGGAGGAATATATAGTATGTAGTGACCACGTGGGAGGAGGAAAAGTCAGGAGGAACATCTGTAGTGACCACATGGGAGGAGGAAAAGTCAGGAGGAACATCTGTAGTGACCACATGGGATGAGGAGCAGTCAGGAGGAATATCTGTAGTGACCACGTGGGATGAGGAGAAGTCAGGAGGAACATCTATAGTGACCACGTGGGAAGAGGAGAAGTCAGGAGGAATATATAGTATGTAGTGACCACGTGGGAGGAGGAAAAGTCAGGAGGAACATCTGTAGTGACCACATGGGAGGAGGAAAAGTCAGGAGGAACATCTGTAGTGATCACATGGGAGGAGGAAAAGTCAGGAGGAACATCTGTAGTGATCACATGGGAGGAGGAAAAGTCAGGAGGAACATCTGTAGTGACCACGTGGGATGAGGAAAAGTCAGGAAGAACATCTGTAGTGACCACGTGGGATGAGGAAAAGTCAGGAAGAACATCTGTAGTGACCACGTGGGATGAGGAAAAGTCAGGAGGAACATCTGTAGTGACCACGTGGGATGAGGAGAAGTCAGGAGGAACATCTGTAGTGACCACATGGGATGAGGAAAAGTCAGGAGGAACATCTGTAGTGACCACGTGGGAAGAGGAGAAGTCAGGAGGAACATCTGTAGTGACCACGTGGGAAGAGGAGAAGTCAGGAGGAATATATAGTATGTAGTGACCACATGGGATGAGGAAAAGTCAGGAGGAACATCTGTAGTGACCACGTGGGATGAGGAGAAGTCAAGAGGAATATCTGTAGTGACCACATTGGATGTGGACCAGTCAGGCAGGATATCCAGTGGCAAAGACGTAGAGTAGTATAGAGTCTGCATTGCCATGTATGAAGACCTCATGCCTGAGATCTGACCCCCCACCTCACCTGGAGGACATTTCTTATCAGACGAGGACCTGTCATACCACCAGTATGTGGGCAGCGGGGTGCCCAACCTGGACAATCACCTTATTAAAGGGAAACTCCCCACCTGGACAGGAAGAGAAAAGACGGCGGATTTTGGCACAGATGTTCTCCTTTAAGAGCGGCAGCCAGAACAAACACTCACCTTGTGAAGGGTGCGTGGTGGGGGGAGGATTAGGACAGGAACACACAAACGATTGTGGAATATTTCTATCATCGTCTTGTCACTCCTCCGATGAACAAACAAAGCTTTGATTTCAGGATCTCTCCGAGAACCAACCTGGAGCGTTTCAAAAGGGAGCGCCCTTGTGAATAGAGGTGTGAAACATGAGACGGAGGGATTTACACCTCGCTATCCCTCACCGACACACCCCCACCTGGGCCGCACAACCAGCAACCAAAATATGACATGGGTGCCACGCCGGGCAGACCACAACCAACGTGTCCATGAGGAACGTGACACCCCGGGGTGACCCCATGACACCCCCAAACACTGGAGGCAATTCCTGTACATAGTGTAGATTTTAGTACTTCCAATCATGGAGGCTCAGCATCACATTTGGGTGTTACCTATGCAAATACAGCCTGTCTAGGAACGCCCACTCCTCAAGCCTGATCCACCATCAAGGCATTTTGATATTTGCATAACTCCTCCCACTGTTTGCACCGGGGCCCTTGGCAGAAGTACTGAGGCGGGGGCTGGGATGTTTCCAGGAAGCTCTGTACAGCCCCATGCTGGCCCCTCCCACCGGCCACTATCTGCATGCATTGCATAGAGAAGCACAGAGACCCGGTGATGACATCACAGTGTATAAAATAAGGTAATGAATAGAAATAACATTTCATTTTAAAAAAAGGCATGGGGGGGGGGGTCATAGAAGGCAAAACATAAGAAGATTGAAGTAGTAAAGTTTCATTTTGGATAGAGTGGGGGGGGTTATATCCCCTGTCAGGTGTCCACTGGGAAGTGAGAGGAAATCCCACCAGGGTGCCACCAGAACGAGTGTCCCCATTTCAAGATTTCCCCTCTATTCCTGTTCTGGTGACAACCCAAAATGTGGAATTTTCTTTCACTTTGTTCGTTTTGGAGATCCCCCCCCCTCCTCTCTATTTCTCCTGTTTACCATTATCATTGAAAGTGACACCAGAACAGGAATAGAGGGGAAATCTTCTAATGGGGACACTAGTTCTGGTGACCTGGAGGGGAGGAATTCCTTTAATTTGCAGGGATTTCCTCTCACTTCCTGTTTGGCTGTGGGACAGGAAGTGAAGGGAAATCTCCCCAATGGGACACGGATGGTGAAGAAAACCTGACGGGGTTATAACCCTCCCTTGCTCTATCCTAAATGGCTAAAAGAGTTTTGTCTAGAGTTCTACTTTAATGACCTGTGATTGGCCGGTGAGTGGAGTGCTGAATGGTGACCTGTGATTGGCCGGTGAACAGAGTGCTGAACGGTGACCTGTGATTGGCCAGTGAGCGGAGTGCTGAACGGTGACCTGTGATTGGCCAGTGAGCGGAGTGCTGAACGATGAACTCTGATTGGCCGGTGAGCGGAGTGCTGAATGGAGACCTGTGATTGGCCAGTGAGCGGAGTGCTGAACGATGAACTCTGATTGGCCGGTGAGCGGAGTGCTGAATGGAGACCTGTGTTTGGTAGATTGGCAGTTCACCACTAATGAGGATTTAATTCGCAGAGATAGAAATCCTCCAAATGGATTTTCTTTGTTCCAAAAAATGACTCCACATTCCCGCTGAATCCTCAGAATGCATCGCAGAGGATCGCCATCACTGGACGCACACAGGAGGAAAAATGCTACAATCCCTCATTCATCTGGGGGGGGGGTTGTAACTTTTGGAAATGGGGCGGATTCATGGAACGACAAAGTGTCATTTTTTCCTCCTTCCGTCTCCCGGGTGTGAATGTCCGTTTCCGGCGCTGACCACTCCGGGCTCCTTCATACAGCCGGCCCCGAGCGCCAGCAGCCCTGTTGCCGGGCAGGTTGGGTCTGGCGGGAACGCGCGGCCCACCTGACCGTCTTAGGCACAACCTCTTTGAAGTCCCAATCTGGCAAATAGACTCAATCAATTATAAATGAAATAATCTTCTTAAAATCTTAGAGCTTTGGGTGCGAAGCAATTCGGGGAGATTACGGCGACAGAATCAGACTTACAGCTTCCTAAAGTGACACCCAGAAAATCATGGCGCTGGGATGGTGAGACTTCTAAAACGATTATGTAGATTTGTGTCAGCGGAAGATTGGCCCCCAAATCCGCCACTCATCTCCTGTGTGTGCAGACAGATTAGACGCCGGCCACCTTCTCCCACAACCAAAGTTTAGGAAAGTCGGAGACTCCGCCGCCGCCGGATTATCCGCCTGAGTGACGTCTGACGGAATTAGATTTCCTCGAACCGCTTTTGTGGAAATGCAGAATTTAGAGAAGAAGAAGAAAAAAAAAAAAAGCTGCAAATTCGGTTTTCTGTGCGAAGACGGAGAATTGATTTATCTGCCGGAGGATTTGGGGAGTGGCGGGAAGACGACCTCATACATGTATATATCGGGGTGACCGCACCTCCGCCATACCGAGGGAGAAAAGGGAAAGAGGCTTTCACTGGGCGCATGCTGAGCCATCAATAGAAGAAATCACAAAAAGTCTCTCCTCTCTCAGGGGCCCCGCCAGGCTTGGGGGGTCTTCGCAATTTGACGCATTCCACGATTGGCCGCTGCTGACGGTGCGCCAAAAATCTGACTTCCAGTCTGAAGAGTTTGAAATGAAAGATACGAGAAGTGCGAATTCCAAGCGTGACAATCAGCGCCAAATAAATAACGGTACAGAAAACCGCCAATGAGGAGAGCAGTAATGTGCCGAGAAGACGATGGATGACATCAGATGGTGACACATTCTACAAATACGTTATATGCACCAAATATATCCACTGACTGGACACTTTATTAGGTCCCCCTTGCTAGTAGTGGGTTAGACCCCCTTTATTAGGTCCACTTTGCTTGTAGCGGGTTGGACCCCCTTTATTAGGTCCACTTTGCTAGTAGCGGGTTGGACCCCCTTTATTAGGTCCCCCTTGCTAGTAGTGGGTTGGACCCCCTTTATTAGGTCCCCCTTGCTAGTAGCGGGTTGGACCCCCTTTATTAGGTCCCCCTTGCTAGTAGTGGGTTGGACCCCCTTTATTAGGTCCCCCTTGCTAGTAGCGGGTTGGACCCCCTTTATTAGGTCCCCCTTGCTAGTAGCGGGTTGGACCCCCTTTATTAGGTCCCCCTTGCTAGTAGCGGGTTAGACCCCCTTTATTAGGTCCCCCTTGCTAGTAGCGGGTTGGACCCCCTTTATTAGGTCCCCCTTGCTAGTAGTGGGTTAGACCCCCTTTATTAGGTCCCCCTTGCTAGTACCGGGCTGGACCCCCTTTTATTAGGTCCCCCTTGCTAGTACCGGGCTGGACCCCCTTTTATTAGGTCCCCCTTGCTAGTAGCGGGTTGGACCCCCTTTTATTAGGTCCCCCTTGCTAGTAGTGGGTTAGACCCCCTTTATTAGGTCCACTTTGCTAGTAGCGGGTTGGACCCCCTTTATTAGGTCCACTTTGCTAGTAGCGGGTTGGACCCCCTTTATTAGGTCCCCCTTGCTAGTAGTGGGTTGGACCCCCTTTATTAGGTCCCCCTTGCTAGTAGCGGGTTGGACCCCCTTTATTAGGTCCCCCTTGCTAGTAGCGGGTTGGACCCCCTTTTATTAGGTCCCCCTTGCTAGTACCGGGTTGGACCCCCTTTATTAGGTCCCCCTTGCTAGTACCGGGTTGGACCCCCTTTTATTAGGTCCCCCTTGCTAGTAGCGGGTTGGACCCCCTTTATTAGGTCCCCCTTGCTAGTACCGGGTTGGACCCCCTTTTATTAGGTCCCCCTTGCTAGTAGCGGGTTGGACCCCCTTTATTAGGTCCCCCTTGCTAGTAGCGGGTTGGACCCCCTTTTATTAGGTCCCCCTTGCTAGTAGCGGGTTGGACCCCCTTTTATTAGGTCCCCCTTGCTAGTAGTGAGTTGGACCCCCTTTATTAGGTCCACTTTGCTAGTAGTGGGTTGGACCCCCTTTTGCCTTCATTCTTGGTGGCAGAGATACAACAAGGTGTTGGAAACTTTCCTCAGAGATTTTGCTCCATAGTGACATGATAACATCACACAGTTACTGCAGATTTGTCGGCTGCACATCCATGATGACAATCTCCCGTTCCACCACATCTCAAAGGTGTTCTATTGGATGAGATGTGGTGACTGTGGAGGACATTGGAGTACAGGGACCTCATTGTCCAGTGGTGAGATGATTGGAGCTTTGTGACATGGTGCATTATCCTGCTGGAAGGAGCCATCAGAAGATGGGGACACTGTAGTCATAAAGGGATGGACATGGTCAACAACAATACTCAGGTACCCCATCCCCCACACCATTACACCCCCACCACCAGCCTGAACCGGTGATATCCCATCCCCCACACCATTACACCCCCACCACCAGCCTGAACCGGTGATATCCCATCCCCCACACCATTACACCCCCACCACCAGCCTGAACCGGTGATATCCCATCCCCCACACCATTACACCCCCACCACCAGCCTGAACCGGTGATATCCCATCCCCCACACCATTACACCCCCACCACCAGCCTGAACCGGTGATATCCCATCCCCCACACCATTACACCCCCACCACCAGCCTGAACCGGTGATATCCCATCCCCCACACCATTACACCCCCACCACCAGCCTGAACCGGTGATATCCCATCCCCCACACCATTACACCCCCACCACCAGCCTGAACCGGTGATATCCCATCCCCCACACCATTACACCCCCCACCACCAGCCTGAACCGGTGATACCCCATCCCCCACACCATTACACCCCCACCACCAGCCTGAACCGGTGATATCCCATCCCCCACACCATTACACCCCCACCACCAGCCTGAACCGGTGATATCCCATCCCCCACACCATTACACCTCCACCACCAGCCTGAACCGGTGATATCCCATCCCCCACACCATTACACCCCCACCACCAGCCTGAACCGGTGATATCCCATCCCCCACACCATTACACCCCCACCACCAGCCTGAACCGGTGATATCCCATCCCCCACACCATTACACCTCCACCACCAGCCTGAACCAGTGATATCCCATCCCCCACACCATTACACCCCCACCACCAGCCTGAACCGGTGATATCCCATCCCCCACACCATTACACCTCCACCACCAGCCTGAACCAGTGATATCCCATCCCCCACACCATTACATCCCCACCACCAGCCTGAACCACTGATATCCCATCCCCCACACCATTACACCCCCACCACCAGCCTGAACCGGTGATACCCCATCCCCCACACCATTACACCCCCACCACCAGCCTGAACCGGTGATATCCCATCCCCCACACCATTACACCCCCACCACCAGCCTGAACCGGTGATACCCCATCCCCCACACCATTACACCCCCCACCACCAGCCTGAACCAGTGATACCCCATCCCCCACACCATTACACCCCACCACCAGCCTGAACCGGTGATATCCCATCCCCCACACCATTACACCCCCACCACCAGCCTGAACCGGTGATATCCCATCCCCCACACCATTACACCCCCACCACCAGCCTGAACCAGTGATACCCCATCCCCCACACCATTACACCCCCACCACCAGCCTGAACCGGTGATATCCCGTCCCCCCCACACCATTACACCCCCACCACCAGCCTGAACCGGTGATATCCCATCCCCCACACCATTACACCCCCACCACCAGCCTGAACCGGTGATACCCCATCCCCCACACCATTACACCCCCACCACCAGCCTGAACCGGTGATACCCCATCCCCCACACCATTACACCCCCACCACCAGCCTGAACCAGTGATACCCCATCCCCCACACCATTACACCACCACCACCAGCCTGAACCGGTGATACCCCATCCCCCACACCATTACACCCCCACCACCAGTCTGAACCGGTAATATCCCATCCCCCACACCATTACACCCCCACCACCAGCCTGAACCGGTGATATCCCATCCCCCACACCATTACACCCCCCACCACCAGCCTGAACCGGTGATATCCCGTCCCCCCCACACCATTACACCCCCCACCACCAGCCTGAACCGGTGATATCCCATCCCCCACACCATTACACCCCCACCACCAGCCTGAACTGGTGATATCCCATCCCCCACACCATTACACCCCCACCACCAGCCTGAACCGGTGATATCCCATCCCCCACACCATTACACCTCCACCACCAGCCTGAACCGGTGATATCCCATCCCCCACACCATTACACCCCCACCACCAGCCTGAAGCGGTGATACCCCATCCCCCACACCATTACACCCCCACCACCAACCTGAACCAGTGATACCCCATCCCCCACACCATTACACCCCCACCACCAGCCTGAACCGGTGATATCCCATCCCCCCACACCATTACACCCCACCACCAGCCTGAACCGGTGATATCCCATCCCCCACACCATTACACCCCCCACCACCAGCCTGAACTAGTGATACCCCATCCCCCACACCATTACACCCCCCACCACCAGCCTGAACCGGTGATATCCCATCCCCCACACCATTACACCCCCCACCACCAGCCTGCACCGGTGATACCCCATCCCCCACACCATTACACCCCCACCACCAGCCTGAACCGGTGATACTCCATCCCCCACACCATTACACCCCCACCACCAGCCTGAACCGGTGATATCCCATCCCCCACACCATTACACCCCCACCACCAGCCTGAACCGGTGATATCCCATCCCCCACACCATTACACCCCCACCACCAGCCTGAACCGGTGATACCCCATCCCCCACACCATTACACCCCCACCACCAGCCTGAACCGGTGATACGCCATCCCCCACACCATTACACCCCCACCACCAGCCTGAACCGGTGATATCCCGTCCCCCCCACACCATTACACCCCCACCACCAGCCTGAACCGGTGATATCCCATCCCCCACACCATTACACCCCCACCACCAGCCTGAACCGGTGATACCCCATCCCCCACACCATTACACCCCCACCACCAGCCTGAACCGGTGATACCCCATCCCCCACACCATTACACCCCCACCCACCAGCCTGAACCAGTGATACCCCATCCCCCACACCATTACACCACCACCACCAGCCTGAACCGGTGATACCCCATCCCCCACACCATTACTCCCCCACCACCAGCCTGAACCAGTGATACCCCATCCCCCACACCATTACACCCCCACCACCAGCCTGAACCAGTGATACCCCATCCCCCACACCATTACACCACCACCACCAGCCTGAACCGGTGATACCCCATCCCCCACACCATTACACCCCCACCACCAACCTGAACCGGTGATACCCCATCCCCCACACCATTACACCCCCACCTCCAGCCTGAACCGGTGATATCCCATCCCCCACACCATTACACCCCCACCACCAGCCTGAACCGGTGATACAAGGCAGGATGGATCCATTCGCCAAATTCTGACCCCACCATCTGAATGTCGCAGCTGAAATCCAGACTCATCCGACCAGGCAACGTTTTTCCAATCTTCTATTGTCCAGTTTTGGTGATCCTGTGCCAATTGTAGCCTCAGTTTCCTGATCTTGGCTGACAGGAGCGGCACCCGGTGTGGTCTTCTGCTGCTGTAGCCCATTTGCTTCAAGGTTAGATGTGCTGTGCGTTCAGAGATGATATTCTGTATACCTTGGGTGTAATGAGAGGTTATTGGAGTTCCTGTTGTCTTTCTATCATCTGGAAGCAGTCTGCCCATTCTCCTCTGACATCAACAAGGCATTTTCTTCCACACAACTGCCGCTCACTGGATAGTTTCTCTTTTCCTCACCATTCTCTGTAATCCCGAGAGATGGTTGTGTGTGAAAATCCCAGAAATACTCAGACCAGTCCCTCTGGCACCGACAACCAACCATGCCATGTTCAAAGTCTCTTCAATCTCCTTTCTTCCCTATTCTGATGCTCGGTTTGAACTTCAGCAAGTCGTCTTCACCACGTCTAGATGTCTAAATGCATTGAGTTGCTGCCGTGTGATTGGCTGATTAGCAATTTGTGTTACCAATACCAAGCAATTGTAACAGGTGTACCTAATAAATTGTCCGGTGAGTGTTATCACACTGTATGCACCAAATTACGATGTTCCTCAACACCTGAAAATCTTCGTGTCCCGTCTGAGTCTGTATGGAGTGCCCCACATACAGGAAGTTCGGGGTCCTCACCCTCCCTGGTGACACATTCCCCTGCCGTGCCCCCGGTGACCCCCGACCCGCATGCTGGCATCACTCTGTGTGTTACCGATTCATTGGATAAATAACGTTTGTTCTGATGAAGGAATCTTCGTTAGTATGTGGAAATAGAGCGTCAGCTGTTCGGTCACCGCTCCCCTAGGTCCGGATCAAACCTGGGCCTGGCAGGTATTCCCAGCGCTGGGAGTGTTTGATCCCCACCATTAACCTGACAGTCGTGCTAAGTACGCCGACTCTATTAATGCTCGACTTTCACGCCAGACCTTCCTTCTCCCTTTTCCCGAGCTCAATCATTTCTCATCGATCGTCTTCCTTCCCAGGGCCTTGCCTCCTCAACAAGCGTGCAGCTCTCCTGCCCTCGCCTGCCAGGGCCTCGGAAATCAATACGGAAGGAACACCGGGGTCAGGGGTCAATGAGCTCTTCAGAAATGTGTCACTTGTCCTTGACTGCGGCGGCTTCGGCCTACACCGGCCCCTCTGATCCGTCACCGCCAGCTTGTCATAAACCAAATTTGACTCCATTGATCCAACCTGAGCGGAGGAAGGCCCCCCCCCCCCCCCCCCTCCAGAGAGACCTTGACTGGTGTATGGCTGATGTGTCGTCTGCCACCACCTACTAGCCCCACCCCTCTTTACTAACCAATAACGACCTAGTAAAGAAATACACAACTCCTTCTGGATTAAATGGCCCCTTTTATTAACAACCATAACAAAATATTTTTATATAAAATAAATTCATATAAATAAATATATAAAACCCAACTTTTTGTATCTGCTTTTACTGCTATGTCTAAGGTTCCCGAAGGAAGGTTTTCTATCGCATCGGCTGTACCACCACCACCACCACCTCGGCATCCTGGCCCCTAGCCGCGATTCCACCAGCTCAGGGACAAACTACTACCAACTTTTTGCCCGATGACCGATAGTCCATTATTTCCATGATAGGGAAGGTACCCATACCGAGATAGGCCCAACCCGTTCCACACCACATACTGTATACCTTCCAACATTCCGACCTTCAAGAACCCGGGACCCCTGCCACAAATGCCCACCAGTGAAACCTCACGCGTGGGCGGACTTCCACAGCCTCAAGGCCCGCTGAAGCCCCTCCTGGAGACCCAGAAACCACATGTCTACGCCCACCGCTGACGGGTGTACTACGACTCCCCTCAAATACAGGCCATTGTCCCCTTCCAACTCTCCGTGGCGAACCACCAGCCCCCCCACCCCCCGTTACGGACAACAAATTTTGCCACCGCCTTGTTGACCTTAATCCTGGCCTTGTTGATCCGAGCAACTGACCAGGCCCCCCCCGCCAAGCTGCCCTGCCAATGATATCCGACCAGTCTAATGCCCCGTACACACGGTCGGATTTTCGGATGGAAAATGTCCGATCGGAGCGTGTTGTCGGAAATTCCGACCGTGTGGGGGTTCCATCGGACATTTTCCATCGGATTTTCCGACACACAAAGTTTTAGAGCTTGCTATAAAATTTTCCGACAACAAAATCCGTTGTCGGAAATTCCGATCGTGTGTACACAAATCCGACGCACAAAGTGCCACGCATGCTCAGAATAAATAAAGAGATTAAAGCTATTGGCCACTGCCCCGTTTATAGTCCAGACGTACGTGTTTTACGTCACCGCGTATAGAACGATCGGATTTTCCGACAACTTTGTGTGACCGTGTGTATGCAAGACAAGTTTGAGCCAACATCCGTCGGAAAAAATCCTAGGTTTTTGTTGTCGGAATGTCCGAACAAAGTCTGACCGTGTGTACGCCCTATTAGACTGTATCTGGAAAGGCCGACCTGAAACGGTGGAAATCCCACTTAATGTCTCGAATGAGTTCCCTGGACGCCCTAATACTGAGGTCATTGCCTGTCCATCCTAGCGTACTGCTGAATTTCCGGTAGTACTCGGGACCAGAGGATCCATGGTATACCAATCCACCGGACCGTTGCTTCGTCCTGGGGGAAACCCAACTGGCTGCCTTCCAGCCTAACCAGTGTCCTCTTAGCCCCTCAGTGAACATAAGAGTGGCCCAGGATCCCCCTTTTCGGGCATCGGGCACCTGAATTACAGCAGAGGGGGGGGGGGGGGGGTTTGAAGCACCTGATTAGAACCATAGGCTCTAAGAGGCATCAAAAAAGGAGACCTGCGAGCGCCATGCGGGGTGCTCACAGGTCACTAAGCTGTGTTAGAAAAGTGAATGAATATTCGCTTTCCTAACACTAGACCGCCTCTCCGCCAATCAGGTGCTCGGATCTGTTACCCATCACCTGATTGGCTGAAACAACAGGCGCTGTGATTGGATGCCTATTAGGCATCCAATCATAGCAGGGGAAGGGAAGAGAGGACGGGAGAAGACATCGAGGAGCTGTCTTACCGAGACAGGGTAAGTGCAGACGGCGGGCAGGGGGCACACTGGCAGCATTTGATAGGCACAGTGGAAGCATTTGATGGCACAGTGAGAGCGTTTGATATGGCACAGTGGCTGCATTTGATGGTACAGTGGCGGCAATTGATGGGCACAGTGGCTGCATTTGATGGGCACAGTGGCTGCGTTTGATGGCACAGTAGCGGCAATTGATGGGCACAGTGGCTGCATTTGATGGCACAGTGGCTGCGTTTGATGGTACAGTGGCGGCAATTGATGGGCACAGTGGCTGCATTTGATGGGCACAGTGGCTGCGTTTGATGGCACAGTAGCGGCAATTGATGGGCACAGTGGCTGCATTTGATGGCACAGTGGCTGCGTTTGATGGTACAGTAGCAGCAATTGATGGGCACATTGCCTGTGTTTGATGGTACAGTAGCAGCAATTGATGGGCACATTGGTTGTGTTTGATGGTACAGTAGCAGCAATTGATGGGCACAGTGGCTGCGTTTGATGGCACAGTAGCGGCAATTGATGGGCACAGTAGCAGCAATTGATGGGCACAGTGGCTGCGTTTGATGGAACAGTGGCTGTGTTTGATGGTACAGTGGCGGCAATTGATGGGCACATTGGCTGTGTTTGATGGTACAGTGACAGCAATTGATGGCACATTGGCTGTGTTTGATGGTACAGCGGCGGCAATTGATGGGCACAGTGGCTGTGTTTGATGGTACAGTGACAGCAATTGATGGGCACATTGGCTGTGTTTGATGGTACAGTGACAGCAATTGATGGGCACAGTGGCTGTGTTTGATGGTACAGTGGCGGCAATTGATGGCACATTGGCTGTGTTTGATGGTACAGCGGGGGCAATTGATGGAACAGTGGCTGTGTTTGATGGTACAGTGGTGGCAATTGATGGCACAGTGGCTGTGTTTGATGGTACAGTGGCGGAAATTGATGGGCACAGTGGCTGTGTTTGATGGGCACAGTGGCTGTGTTTGATGGGCACAGTGGCTGTGTTTGATGGTACAGTGGCGGCAATTGATGGGCACGTTGGCTGTGTTTGATGGTACAGTGGCGGCAATTGATGGGCACAGTGGCTGTGTTTGATGGTACAGTGGCTGTGTTTGATGGTACAGTGGCGGCAATTGATGGGCACATTGGCTGTGTTTGATGGTACAGTGGCGGCAATTGATGGGCACAGTGGCTGTGTTTGATGGTACAGTGGCGGCAATTGATGGGCACAGTGGCTGCGTTTGATGGGCACATTGGCTGTGTTTGATGGTATATGTAAAAGTAAAATGTAGCGCATAAATTGTGCAAAAAGTCTTCAATCAAGAAAACAGCTGAAAAACAAATATCCATAAATGGTGAACACAGCAATGATAAAACTTATAAGTCTCTCAATAAAAATTAGTGAAGTCCAGTGAGTGAATAGAAAAACAAATATACATGGAATGTCCCACTGGAAATGGTATGTAGATGTGAGACGGCAAATGCTCAAACACAGGTAAATCGTCAGATCATCCCAAAGCTGTATCCCACAACTACATGTGACTTGGTAAAGATGGTGTGTAAGAAACTCTTACCAGATACATTGGACTCCCTTGTCAGCGACAGGGAGTCACTCGAGCAGGTTGCCTCTCAGGGCCAGTGAACAGACATCACAGCTCTGCGAACCTTCTGGGTCAAACTCTGTTGTGGATCTCCCGGGGCCGCCAGGTGGGTCCTCCCAAAGGATGGCCAAGGTGCGAATCAGAGGGAACAGTGTGTCACGTAAAAAACTGAAGTGGAGGCTGGTTTGATCTCTCAGTTGATATGTGGAGAAAAAATAAACAGGCTCCACATGGTGTAGATGAGCAAAGTGGGATTTTTATTGCTAAAAAAGCCAGGTAACATCCTTCTTGTTGCCCATCTTTGTTTTTATACCCTGTGATCACATTTTATTGTTACCTGGCTTTTTTAGCAATAAAAATCCCACTTTGCTCATCTACACCATGTGGAGCCTGTTTATTTTTTCTCCACATATCAACTGAGAGATCAAACCAGCCTCCACTTCAGTTTTTTACGTGACACACTGTTCCCTCTGATTCGCACCTTGGCCATCCTTTGGGAGGACCCACCTGGCGGCCCCGGGAGATCCACAACAGAGTTTGACCCAGAAGGTTCGCAGAGCTGTGATGTCTGTTCACTGGCCCTGAGAGGCAACCTGCTCGAGTGACTCCCTGTCGCTGACAAGGGAGTCCAATGTATCTGGTAAGAGTTTCTTACACACCATCTTTACCAAGTCACATGTAGTTGTGGGATACAGCTTTGGGATGATCTGACGATTTACCTGTGTTTGAGCATTTGCCGTCTCACATCTACATACCATTTCCAAGGGGACATTCCATGTATATTTGTTTTTCTATTCACTCACTGGACTTCACTCATTTTTATTGAGAGACTTATAAGTTTTATCATTGCTGTGTTCACCATTTATGGATATTTGTTTTTTAGCTGTTTTCTTGATTGAAGACTTTTTGCACAATTTATGTGCTACATTTTACTTTTACATGATTTTTCGGTTGTTGTCACCCTGTATGTAGCTGCTCTGCACCATATATTTTTTGAATTTAGCGCAGTGTATACTTTTATTATCTTTGTGTTTGATGGTACAGTGACAGCAATTGATGGGCACAGTGGCTGTGTTTGATGGTACAGTGGCGGCAATTGATGTTTTTTTTTTCCAGAATTTTTCAGTTTGTTTGAGGCCACCCAAAAATTTTGAGCACCAGCCGCCACTGACTTCCAGCATACCAAACGACGCCTCGACCCTTCCAGTAACCCCGCAAAACCATCCGTACCATAAAAGCCTTTGTGACATCCTCAACCCCCTCCAATTTAAACAAAAAGGCAAGGCCCGCCATCTTACTGTTAACCGAAGCGACAGACACCCCTTCTTCTCAGTATTTTACCTAGAAAGTACAGCCACACATGTAGTCTGTCCTCGTCACTGAAACAACCCCCAACACTACTTACCAGCTCGTGCCATTCTCACCTAACCCGCTTGTAGGTCCATCGAGTAGCACCTGCTACTGACGGTCGAACCAATGCCATTACAGTGTCAAAACGAGTTCCCACAAACGACTGGGGCACGGAACTTCAAGCTGCTCCGCCTCCGGTGCCAACTGATGGAACCTCTCCCACTGTAGGTGAGAAAGCGCATCAGCTACTTCATTCTTTACATGAACAGCAAACACAAAAACATTCAATTGCAAACACAACAACACCAAATGATGCAGTAAATGGACCACAGGCAAGGAAGAAGCTGACAGGGAATTAATGGCATGCACTACCCCCAGATTGTCACAGTGAAATCGAACCCGCCGGTTCCTAAATTCCAACCCCCAAAGCTCCACGGCCAGCACTATGGGAAACAGTTCTAAAAATGTCAGGTTACAAATGAGATCAGACCCCAACAATTCCTCACACAATGTCCGCACACCACCATGAAAGTAAGCGGCATAACCCACCGACCCCGCCGTGTCCGTGAAAAGATCCAATTCCGCAGCCGGGACCGCAGGCCCCAGCCACAAAGACTTACCAATGTACTGCTCCAAAAACATGTCCCACACCCACAAGTCCTCCCGGTGTTCCCAACTAATACGAACAAAATGATGCGGAGCCGTGACCCCCACCGTGGCAACCACCAGTCGCCTGCAAAACACTCGCCCCATGGGCATAATGCTGTTGGGAGGTATGCCTACACCTAGGTTCCCTTTGCTCCGGGCCTTTTCTTGAATAGCTCCCGAGCAACACGTTACCAATGAGGGACATGAGGAACAGTGCAATATGCTGGACTCTGATGCAGGAGAAGATCCTCGGACTGGACAGTGGATGGAAGAACTGGCGGGAATAACGGGACAATTGGAGAAGACCCTCGGTCTGAACGGTGGATGAAGGACCTGGCAGAAATAACGGGACAATTGGAGAAGATCCTCAGTCTGGATGGCGAATGGAGACCCTGTGAGAATATTGGTACAATTGGAGAAAAGATCCTTGGTCTGGATGGTGGATGGAGGACCTGGTGGGAATAACAGGACAATTGGAGAAGGTCCTTGGTCTGGGCGGTGGGTGGAGGACCTGACAGGAATAATTGGACAATTGGATAAGATCCTCGGTCTGGATGGTTGATCTAGGACCTGGCAGGAATAATGGGACAATTGAAGAAGATCCTCGGTCTGGACGGTGGATGGAGGAACTGGCAAGAATAACGGGACAATTGGCGAAGACCCTCGGTCTGAACGGTGAATGGAGGACCTGGCAGAAATAACGGGACAATTGGAGAAGATCCTCAGTCTGGATAGCGAATGGAGACCCTGTGGGAATATTGGGACAATTGGAGAAAAGATCCTTGGTCTGGATGGTGGATGGAGGACCTGGCGGGAATAACAGGACAATTGGAGAAGGTCCTTGGTCTGGGTGGTGGGTGGAGGACCTGACAGGAATAATTGGACAATTGGATAAGAGCCTCGGTCTGGATGGTTGATCTAGGACCTGGCAGGAATAATGGGACAATTGAAGAAGATGCTCGGTCTGGACGGTGGATGGTGGACCTTGCAGGAATAACGGGACAATTGGAGAAGGTCCTTGGTCTGGACGGTGGACGGGGGACCTGTGGGAATAGCAGGATGATCAAAGAAGATTTGCCACATGGTCTGACTGTATGTTTGTGATTGGAAGAGATTTGTCTTGTTTTTCAGAATTCCACCACGGACTGATAAAATTGGACGATTATTCTCTGAAATATGTGAATGCAGCACCACATGTTATCTAATGATTAGAGGGAAGGTGCAGGGCGTGACCCTCATTAGATTCCCTACAGAGACAGCTAGGGCCTGGTATGGACAGCTGTCTAGGGTTAATATCTGCCATGTCTACAGATCACAAGGGTGTTGGAAACAATCGTCTCGTGAAACTCTGCACAAAGTTTTGCAGCACCTTTGGAAATTTTTGTTCTTCTCCAGGAAATCCAGATGAGAAATTGTCATATTCTCCCAAATTCATTGCAGTAGCCGGGAGAGACCACAGGATCCAAACCTGGAAAAACATTGTCGTCTCCCAGGGAATTCTGGGATTTCCTCCAGAGGGACAGATTGGCTGCACTGAGAACTACGCCATACAATGATGGCACCTTCAGCGATTTGTCTGAGGAGTTTGTTGAAAATCACAGGAGACATAAAATATGAGGTGAGTGCAAGCTTAGCGGCCCGCAGATGGAGAATTCGGGGTTAATTCCTGTATTCATCTAATTCAGATACCACTTGCCACTATTCACAGCATTCTCCCCATTTTCCAGGTTACCCAGCAAAGTGGCAGTTACAGGGTTGGGACGAACCATATAACACTTCCCAAGGGGGGGCTGAGGAGGGTAGGTGGGATTACAACGGTAACGGCTGCAAAACTGTTGGCTGGAGTTGGGCTTTAATTTGTCCATTTAAGACTTTGTGTCCATCTACGACCCCCCCCCCCCATTCATGAGGTAACAATGCTGCTGTGTGATTTCACTGTGGAACAAACAATGTTGTCACTCTGTTACAGGAAGTGGAAATCTAACAGATCTCCTGGCAGGATCACCGAGCAATAAAACTGTTACAGGGGACTCATCAAAACAAAGACCACCCCGTTGACTGCACCATATATATCAAGTTTTATTTTGCCCGAAGTTCTAATTTAATTTCCTGTGTATTGGAAAATTCAAGTCATTGGCTTAACGATGAAAGAATCACAAAATGTTCAATCTTTACACTCGTGTGAACGAGGCCAAGCTCTAGATTTAAGGTATTTAGCAGCAGTGTGAATACCTGTCATGGCGACTCCAGATACAATCATCCAATCTCAGAAGGACAATCCGTGGTCTGGGGTGTCAGGGTGGCCCAGTGGGAACACTTGTGGTATAGAAGGTTTCTTAGACGACTGGTCCCTGGTCTGTGGCCCACTGTGAATGGCGGCGGTATAGCAGGTTTCTCAGACTGACAATTCGTGGTCCGATCATGTTGGCTTAGCACAGTGTGAATGATGGCGGTATAGCAGGTTTTTCAGATGGACAATCCATGGCCTGGTCATGTCGATGTGGTGCAGTATGAATGATGGTGGTATAGCAGGTTTCTTGGACGTAAAGTCTGTGGTCCAGTCATGTCAGTGTGGCGCAGCATGAATGATAGAAGTATAGTAGGTTTTTCAGATAGACAGTTCGTGGTCCGATCATGATGGCGTGGCGCAGTGTGAATGATGGTGGTATAGCAGGTTTTTCAGACGGACAGTCCATGGTCCTGTTATGTCGATGTGGAACAGTGTAAATGATGGCGGTATAGCAGGTTTCTCCAAGGAACAGTCCATGGTCCAATCCTGTCGACGTGGTGCAGTGTGAATGATAGCAGGTGTAGCTTCTCAGAGAGACAGTCCATGGTCATGTTGGTGTGGCGCAGTGTGAATGATGGCGGTATGTCAGGTTTCTCAGATGGACAATCCATGGTCTGGTCATGTTGGAGTGGCGCAGTGTGAATGATGGCGGTATGGCAGGTTTCTCAGATGGACAATCCATGGTCTGGTCATGTTGGTGTGGCACAGTGTGAATGATGGCGGTGTAAAGGGTTTTTCAGATGGACAGTCCATTATCCGGTCATGTTAGCGTGGTGCAGTGTGAATGATGGCGGTATGGCAGGTTTCTTGGAGGGACAATCTGTGGTCTGGTCATGTCGGAGTGGCACAGTGTGAATGATGGCGTTATGGCAGTTTCTCAGAGGGACAATCCGTGGTCCGGTCATGTTGGCATGGAGCGGTGTGAATGATGGCGGTATGACAGGTTGCTCGGTGGAACAATCCATGGTCTGGTTATGTCGGTGTGGCGCAGTGTGAATGATGGCGGTATGGCAGGTTTCTCGGAGGGACAATCCTTGGCCCGGTCATGTTGGCGTGGCGCAGTGTGAATGATGGCGGTATAGCAGGTTTCTCGGAGGGACAATCCATGGCCCGGTCATGTTGATGTGGCGCAGTGTGAATGATGGCGGTATAGCAGGTTTTTCAGAGGGACAATCCATGGCCTGGTCATGTCGGAGTGGCGCAGTGTGAATGATGGCGGTATAGCAGGTTTCTCGGAGGGACAATCCATGGCCCGGTCATGTTGATGTAGCGCAGTGTGAATGATGGCGGTATAGCAGGTTTCTCAGAGGGACAATCCATGGCCTGGTCATGTCGGAGTGGCGCAGTGTGAATGATGGCGGTATAGCAGGTTTCTGTGCGCTAAGCTCCATCTATTTCTTCTTTTGGTGGGATTCTTGGTTTTGCAGTGTCATCTTCTTCCTCTCTAAGCAGGCGATGCGGGTTGCAGGCATTTGTCTTTCTGCACGCTCCATTTATTGCAGGAAGATGGCGGCGGCGGCTCGCTCCCTGGTCTCATCAGAGAGTCGCTATGCCCTGAGGATCAGATATTTAATGTAGACAGATGAGGAAACGGCGCTCGTCCTGTTCAGATCGGAAAGTTTAGTACATTCATTAGAGATATGACCAGCAATTAAAATAGAAGATGTGGTGGTGGTGGTGGGGGGGTTCATCAGCTGGGAGTTCACGCCAAAACTTGGATGAGCTCAGCCTTCACTAATGAGCCCCGATAGTTCAGGTACATGCTCATTACCAGTCACATCCAGTATACCATTACAAACCCCAGTAATCTAGTACTGGAGGTGGCAGGAGAAGAGGCGTGACGCCATTTACATCACATCCTCCAAGCGCCCCTCTAATACACACAATCAGCCTGAGTACTTCATTAAGTCTGCGCCGGTGTGAAAGGGTTAAACGGGTCATTTTCCCGGTGAGCGCTCCCAGACGTCTCTGTGAATGCCTTACAGCGAGCGCGGCTGCCGTCAGCCGGATGATAAACGAATCCCATTTATCCGGGGGTCTCCGGGAGCACTGGTGGGCAACGCCAGCTAATCACACCGACCCATGTGTCCCTTCTAGTGAAGGGCAATGTGTGGGGGGTACAAGGAGATGGCGGAGGAGCTGCACAGCGCCCGCTAATTCCTGCGGCTTAATGAGTGAGAACGTCAATATATGCCAACACGGTAAATGTGGAGACGCGTCCGTGGCGCCTGAGAATGTCCATTGGAACAAACGACAGGGAATACATTGTCTGATGATGTCACAGCGCTAGTTCACACGTGAGCGATATTTCCTGATGATCATCAACATTTCCAATATACTCAGAAGTTCACTTCACACCTGAGCGCTACGTCACTCAAACAGAAAAAATACCCGAACATCTCAATATCTACTCCCCGCGGCTGACTAGGCCTATCTCCTCCCCAGGCATGACTAGAGCCTATCTACTCCCCGAGGATGACTAGGGCCTATCTACTCTCCGAGGATGACTAGGGCCTATCTACTCCCCGAGGATGACTAGGGCCTATCTACTCCCCGAGGATGACTAGGGCCTAGCTACTCACCGAGGATGACTGGGGCCTATCTATTCACCGAGGATGACTAGGGCCTATGTACTCCCTGAGGATGACTAGGGCCTACCTACTCCCCATGGCTGACAGGGGCCTATCTACTCCCTGGGGCTGACAAGGGCCTATCTCCTCCCCAGGGCTGACTAGGGCCTATCTACTACCTGGGACTGACTAGGGCCTATCTACTCCCCGAGGATGACTAGGGCCTATCTACTCCAAATGGCTGACAGGGGCCTATCTACTCCCCACGGCTGCCTAGGCCTATCTACTCCCTGGGGCTAACTAGGGCCTATCTACTCCCCTGAGCTGACTAGGTCCTATTTACTCCCTGGGGCTGACTAGAGTCTATCTCCTCCCCAGGGCTGACTAGGGCCTATCTACTACCTGGGGCTGACTAGGGCCTATCTACTCTCCATGGCTGACTAGGCCTATCTCCTCCCCAGGGCTGACTAGAGCCTATCTACTCCCCGAGGATGACTAGGGCCTATCTACTACCCGAGGATGACTAGGGCCTATCTACTCCCCGAGGATGACTAGGGCCTATCTACTCCCCGAGGATGACTAGGGCCTATCTACTCCCCATGGCTGACAGGGGCCTATCTGCTCCCCGAGGATGACTAGGGCCTATCTACTCCCCGAGGATGACTAGGGCCTATCTACTCCCCGAGGATGACTAGGGCCTATGTACTCCCCGAGAATGACTTGGGCCTATCTACTCCCCATGGCTGACAGGGGCCTATCTCCTCCCCAGGGCTGACTAGGGCCTATCTACTCCCCGAGGATGACTAGGCCTATCTCCTCCCCAGGGCTGACTAGAGCCTATCTACTCCCCGAGGATGACTAGGGCCTATCTACTCCCCGAGGATGACTAGGGCCTATCTACTCCCCATGGGTGACAGGGGCCTATCTACTCCCCATGGCTGACTAGGCCTATCTACTCCCTGGGCCTGACAAGGGCCTATCTCCTCCCCAAAGCTGACTAGGGCCTATCTACTACCTGGGACTGACTAGGGCCTATCTACTCCCCGAGGATGACTAGGGCCTATCTACTCCCCATGGCTGACAGGGGCCTATCTACTCCCCACGGCTGACTAGGCCTATCTACTCCCTGGGCTAACTAGGGCCTATCTACTCCTCTGAGCTGACTAGGGCCTATTTACTCCCTGGGGCTGACTAGGGCCTATCTCCTCCCCAGGGCTGACTAGGGCCTATCTACTACCTGGGCCTGACTAGGGCCCATCTACTCTCCATGGCTGACAGGAGCCTATCTACACCCCGAGGCTGACTAGGCCTATCTCCTCCCCAGGGCTGACTAGAGCCTATCTACTCCCCATGGCTGACAGGGGCCTATCTACTCCCCGAGGATGACTAGGGCCTATCTACTCCCCAAGGATGACTAGGCCTATCTCCTCCCCAGGGCTGACTAGAGCCTATCTACTCCCCGAGGATGACTAGGGCCTATCTACTCCCCGAGGATGACTAGGGCCTATCTACTCCCCATGGGTGACAGGGGCCTATCTACTCCCCATGGCTGACTAGGCCTATCTACTCCCTGGGCCTGACAAGGGCCTATCTCCTCCCCAAAGCTGACTAGGGCCTATCTACTACCTGGGACTGACTAGGGCCTATCTACTCCCCGAGGATGACTAGGGCCTATCTACTCCCCATGGCTGACAGGGGCCTATCTACTCCCCACGGCTGACTAGGCCTATCTACTCCCTGGGCTAACTAGGGCCTATCTACTCCTCTGAGCTGACTAGGGCCTATTTACTCCCTGGGGCTGACTAGGGCCTATCTCCTCCCCAGGGCTGACTAGGGCCTATCTACTACCTGGGCCTGACTAGGGCCCATCTACTCTCCATGGCTGACAGGAGCCTATCTACACCCCGAGGCTGACTAGGCCTATCTCCTCCCCAGGGCTGACTAGAGCCTATCTACTCCCCATGGCTGACAGGGGCCTATCTACTCCCCGAGGATGACTAGGGCCTATCTACTCCCCGAGGATGACTAGGGCCTATCTACTCCCCGAGGATGACTAGGGCCTATCTACTCCTCATGGCTGACAGGGGCCTATCTACTCCCCACGGCTGACTAGGCCTATCTACTCCCTGGGCCTGACAAGGGCCTATCTCCTCCCCAAAGCTGACTAGGGCCTATCTACTACCTGGGACTGACTAGGGCCTATCTACTCCCCGAGGATGACTAGGGCCTATCTACTCCCCATGGCTGACAGGGGCCTATCTACTCCCCACCGCTGACTAGACATATCTACTCCCTGGGGCTAACTAGGGCCTATCTACTTCCCTGAGCTGACTAGGGCCTATTTACTCCCCGGGGCTGACTAGAGTCTATCTCCTCCCCAGGGCTGACAAGGGCCTATCTACTACATGGGGCTGACTAGGGCCTATCTACTACTCGGGGCTGACTAAAGCTTATGTACTCCGGCCACACAGAACGCCTTTCTCTGCAACATGTGCATGAATGGCGGCTTGTAAACCCACCACTGTCATGTGATATAGAGTCCCGTCATGTTAAACTGATCCCCCCTCATCCCTGGATGAACTTCTTCTTGATCTCCTTTGTTTTGTTATCCCATCATGCACCTCTGTGTCTTATAAAGAGCACCTGTCATGCTGTGATAGAGGAGGAGACTCTACTTTAGTCTGTTATGTGTCCTCTTGTGAACCTGACCTGACCAGGAACGTGACAGTAGTGCTGGAATGCTGTTGACCTTTTGGTGGTCATCATACGTGGATCTCAGGGGCTTCTAGACCAGGACTGCATGCGAGACCTCTACTTTTGCCAGAGTCAACATACTAGGCTCCGCCCCTATTATTCGTTCAAAGCTTGCATTTGACAGATAAATGACAGGGGATTGGTTAGGTACTGAGCAGTGGAATGGAGTGGGGGCCCCTTGTCCAGCCTGGGCCTAGAATTCAAAGTGGGGTTCCTCCATAGGGACATGACATGGGGTTCAGCTACGTCCTTCTTGTTCCAGCTCCTAGACCTCCATGTAGAAGAGAGTTAATGGAGGGCAGAGCCCCTCATGGGGTATGTGGAGGGTGATACACTGAGCGTGATTGGAGCCCCTCATGGGGTATGTGGAGGGTGATACACTGAGCGTGATTGGAGCTCCTCATGGGGTATGTGGAGGGTGATACACTGAGCGTGATTGGAGCCCCTCATGGGGTATGTGGAGGGTGATACACTGAGCGTGATTGGAGCCCCTCATGGGGTATGTGGAGGGTGATACACTGAGTGTGAATGGAGGGCAGAGCTCGTCATGGGGTATGTGGAGGGTGATACACTGAGTGTGAATGGAGGGAAGAGCCCCTCATGTTGTATGTGGAGGGTGATACACTGAGTGTGAATGGAAGGCCGAGCCCCTCATGGAGTATGTGGAGACTGATATGCTGAGCGTGAATGGAGCCCCTCATGGGGTTTGTGGAGGGTGATACGCTGAATGTGAATGGAGCCCCTCATGGGGTATGTGGAGGGTGATACGCTGAATGTGAATGGAGCCCCTCATGGGGTATGTGGAGGGTGATACACTGAGTGTGAATGGAGGGCAGAGCCCCTCATGGGGTATGTGGAGGGCGATACGCTGAGTGTGAATGGAGCCCCTCATGGGGTATGTGGAGGGTGATACACTGAGTGTGAATGGAAGGCCGAGCCCCTCATGGAGTATGTGGAGACTGATATGCTGAGCGTGAATGGAGCCCCTCATGGGGTTTGTGGAGGGTGATACGCTGAATGTGAATGGAGCCCCTCATGGGGTATGTGGAGGGTGATACGCTGAATGTGAATGGAGCCCCTCATGGGGTATGTGGAGGGTGATACACTGAGTGTGAATGGAGGGCAGAGCCCCTCATGGGGTATGTGGAGGGTGATACACTGAGTGTGAATGGAGGGCAGAGCCCCTCATGGGGTATGTGGAGGGTGATACACTGAGTGTGAATGGAGCCCCTCATGGGGTATGTGGAGGGTGATACGCTGAATGTGAATGGAGCCCCTCATGGGGTATGTGGAGGGTGATACACTGAGTGTGAATGGAGGGCAGAGCCCCTCATGGGGTATGTGGAGGGTGATACACTGAGTGTGAATGGAGGGCAGAACCCCCTAATGGGGTATGTGGAGGGTGATACACTGAGTGTGAATGGAGCCCCTCATGGGGTATGTGGAAGGTGATAAGCTGAGTGTGAATGAAGCCCCTCATGGGGTATGCGGAGGGGGGTAATATGCTGAGTGTGTGCCCCGTACATACAATGACAGGGAGTGACACGCAGCCAGTAATCCATCATTTCACCTCTGACGGCTTTCTAATCACCACCACAGGCGGCTGATTAATGGGATTGGGACAAATGCAAATTAATGAGCCGTCAGCCTCCTCATCCCGTCCACACAATTCACCGTCTCCACTACTGAACTGTACACCAAATACAGTCCAATACACACTGTGATCGATCGAGGGGCCCATTCATGATAGGTGGAGGGGCTCATTCATGATGAATCAAGGGGCCCATTTATGATCGATTGAGGGGCCCATTATCGATCGAGGGGCCCATCTATGATAGATGGAGGGTCCCATTCATGATCGATCGAGTGGCCCATTTATAATAGATAAAGGGGTTAAGTAATGATAGTTGAAGGGGCCATTCATGATCGATCAAGGGGCTCATTCATGATAAATGGAGGGGCCCATTTATGGGAGATGGAGGAGACAATTCATGAGAGATGGAGGGGACAATTTATGAGAGACGAAGGGGCCAATTCATGGGGGATGGAGGGGCCAATTTATGAGAGTTGGAGGGGCTAATTCATGGGAGATGGATAGGCCAATTCATGGGAGAGGGAGGGGCCAATTCATTAGAGATAGAGGGGCCAATTCGTGAGAAATGGAGGGGCCTATTCATGGTAGATGGAGGGGCCTATTCATGAGAGATGTAGGGGACAATTTATGAGAGATGGATGGGACAATTCATGAGAGGTGGAGGGGCTAATTCATGAGAGATGGAGGGGCTAATTCATGAGAGATGGAGGGGACAATTTATGAGAGATGGAGGGGCTAATTCATGAGAGATGGAGGGGACAATTCATCAGAGATGGAGGGGCTAATTCATGAGAGATGGAGGGGACAATTCATCAGAGATGGAGGGGCTAATTGATGAGAGATGGAGGGGACAATTCATCAGAGATGGAGGGGCTAATTGATGAGAGATGGAGGGGACAATTCATCAGAGATGGAGGGGCTAATTCATGAGAGATGGAGGGGACAATTCATGAAAGATGTAGGGGACTATTCATGGGAGATGGAGGAGCTCATTTATAAGAGATGGAGGGGACAATTCATGATAGATGGAGAAACCAATTCATAATAGATGGAGGAGCCAATTCATGAGAGCTGGTGGGGCCCATTCATGATTGATCAAGGGGCTCATTCATTATAAATGGAGGGGCCCATTTATGGGAGATGGAGGAGACAATTCATGAGAGATGGAGGGGACAATTCACGAGAGACGGAGGGGCCAATTCATGGGAGATGGAGGGGTGATTCATGAGAGATGGAGGGGCCAATTTATGGGAGTTGGAGGGGCTAATTCATGGGAGATGGATAGGCCAATTCATGGGGGAGGGAGGGGCCAATTCATGAGAGATAGAGGGGCCAATTCATGGGGGAGGGAGGGGCCAATTCATGAGAGATAGAAGGGCCAATTCGTGAGAAATGGAGGGGCCTATTCATGGTAGATGGAGGGGCCTATTCATGAGAGATGTAGGGGACAATTCATGGGAGATGGAGGGGCCAATTCATGGGAGATAGAGGGGTGATTCATGAGAGATGGAGGGGCCAATTCATGGGAGATGGAGGGTGCAATTCATGAGAAATGCAGGAGCCAATTCATGATAGATCGAGGGGCCAATTCATGGGAGATGTAGGGGCTAATAAATGAGCGATGGAGGGGACAATTCATGGGAGATGGAGGGGCCTATTTATGGTAGATGGAGGGGCCCATTCTTAAGAGATGGATGGGCCCATTCATTATAGGTGTAGGAGACTAATTATGTGAGATGTAGGGAACAATTCATGGGAGATGGAGGGCCAATTCATGATAGATGGAGGGGCCAATTCATGGGCGATGGAGGGGCCAATTCATGGGAGATGGAGGGGCCAATTCATGGGAGATGGAGCAGCCAATTCATGAGAGATGGAGGGGCCAATTTATAAAAACTGGAGACATGAAGGTTCAGCACTGGCCCAGGATGGCCAATAGGATCAACACAGATAGGTGGAAAAAAGTCACATGCCCATCGAAATAACGAAACAACTACTTTGCATTCTCAGGACAAGAAACCTGCAGGTGATCCAGAATAAGGCAGAAAACCTTTTTATTTATTTATTTTTTTAAATTATTTTTATTACAGTTTTTTAAACAAACAAAACATATACAGCTTAGGTGCCTACATTGTACATGTACAGAAAACCTTTTTTACAGGGTGGACCAGGGTATGCTCTAACAGGGAGATAATTATTTCCTGATATCCTACGGCAATCTGATACTCCTCAGATCATCAATATAATTTCTTATCAGTTTTGTGAATTTGGAAACACATACAGCTGCTTTGAAGCCATTGACAGAGTTGGCTAGACATAGCTACTATTAAAGTCTATTTCACATTTGGACAGCTGGTACTGTAAAGAAGCCTTTCCACATACAAAGATTAATCCTCCTTTTCAGGCGCAAAAACTCCAGGAGTACAGACACAGATAGAGAATGAATGAGAGCTGCACTGCATTGGTCTTCAGCTACTTCCCTGTGAACTGACCTGCGCCTTGTCCATCATCTACTTATACCCTTCATACAAGGCCTGCCTCATGGCCTTCCTTGTACCTTCAGCATGGACTCCTGTGTACAAGGTTTGAACTTGGCTCTTGGACTCTTATTTCGCGCCTTATCCGGTACCTCAACTTAGCACTTACCTGTCCTCCTGGGGATGACCAGGCTCAGCTTCCACCTACAATTGAGCACCTACCTGTCCTCTTGGGGATGACCAGACTCAGCTTCCACCTAAACTGAGCACCTACCTGTCCTCCTGGAGACGACCAGTCTCAGCTTCCACCTACAACTTGGTACCTATCTGTCCTCCTGGGGATGACCGGACTCAGCTTCCACCTACAACTTGGTACCTATCTGTCCTCCTGGGGATGACCGGACTCAGCTTCCACCTACAATTAAGCACCTACCTGTCCTCCTGGGGATGGCCAGACTCAGCTTCCACCTAAACTGAGCACCTACCTGTCCTCCTGGAGATGGCCAGACTCAGCTTCCACCTACAGCTAAGCACCTACCTGTCCCCCCGGGGATGACCTCGTCCTGCCTCATTACTTTGCTGCTGCTTCTTTATCAATGTCCACATTTTCTATTAGCATGCTACAGACATACTGTATTATATACTTCTACTTATATAATATACTGTTAACATACTACAAGACAACCTACTAGTATGATAAACTATATAATCTATACTATAGACATACTACAAAACATTCTGCAATCAGACTGGATTTTTTACTCAAGGCAACGTAGGCTTGTGCCTATAGATGTTACTGTGAGAGGGGCTCCTGGGGTCACCACAAGACTCTGGCTGCTCTTTTATATGCAAATTCAGATTTTCCTTTGATCACCACTTAATGTGGGAACTAAACTCAAAAAGAGAAGATTTGCTCTGGTATGGGGAGCACTGAAGAGGTTAACTGTGTCCAAACAGTGACGGTTTAACCCCTCATTAACCAGTGATACTAAACTCTGGTTTAAATAAATGCATTCTATTTCAGCTTGTAATTAGTAAAGTCCTTCTATAGCACTCAGCCTCCTCCAAATCTGCAAATTCCTTTTTTGGTGCTGTGATCTGACTTCCTGCTTGAGGGTGACTACATCCGTTCTCCATGGTCCCCCTGTATGTAGGAACGTAGCCATTCTCTCTATATGGACTATGAATTAGGGACTATTTAATTTAGAATGAAACAAACTAATTTCTAGCAATCTAAGAGTTGAGCCAAAACTGAAAGAACCCAAGAGAACCCCCCCCCCCCCATAGTCCCAGCACTGAGCCTATCCTGTACAGAACATTTTGTCTGGACCCTACAAAGGGTCCAGAACCCCCCCATCCCTGGAGTCCAGACACTGAGCCTATCCTGTAGGTCCCCCATCCCTGGAGTCCCGGCACTGAGCCTATCCTGTAGAACCCCCATACCTTGAGTCCCGGCACTGAGCCTTTCATGTAGAACTCTCATCCCCAGAGTCCCAACACTGAGCCTATCTTGTAAGACCCCCATCCCTGGAGTCCTGGCACTGAGCCTATCTTGTAGGACCCCCATCCCTGGAGTCCCGGCACTGAGCCTATCCTGTAGAACCCCCATACCTAGAGTCCCGGCACTGAGCCTTTGATGTAGAACTCTGATCCCCAGAGTCCCGGCACTGAGCCTATCTTGTAGGACCCCCATCCCTGGAGTCCCGGCACTGAGCCTATCCTGTAGAACCCCCATACCTAGAGTCCCGGCACTGAGCCTTTCATGTAGAACTCTCATCCCCAGAGTCCCGACACTGAGCCTATCTTGTAAGACCCCCATCCCTGGAGTCCTGGCACTGAGCCTATCTTGTAGGACCCCCATCCCTGGAGTCCCGGCACTGACCCTATCCTGTAGAACCCCCATACCTAGAGTCCCGGCACTGAGCCTTTGATGTAGAACTCTCATCCCCAGAGTCCCAGCACTGAGCCTATCTTGTAGGACCCCCATCCCTGGAGTTCCGGCACTGAGCCTATCCTGTAGAACCCCCATACCTAGAGTCCCGGCACTGAGCCTTTCATGTAGAACTCTCATCCCCAGAGTCCCGACACTGAGCCTATCTTGTAAGACCCCCATCCCTGGAGTCCTGGCACTGAGCCTATCTTGTAGGACCCCCATCCCTGGAGTCCCGGCACTGAGCCTATCCTGTAGAACCCCCATACCTAGAGTCCCGGCACTGAGCCTTTGATGTAGAACTCTGATCCCCAGAGTCCCGGCACTGAGCCTATCTTGTAGGACCCCCATCCCTGGAGTCCCGGCACTGAGCCTATCCTGTAGAACCCCCATACCTAGAGTCCCGGCACTGAGCCTTTCATGTAGAACTCTCATCCCCAGAGTCCCGACACTGAGCCTATCTTGTAAGACCCCCATCCCTGGAGTCCTGGCACTGAGCCTATCTTGTAGGACCCCCATCCCTGGAGTCCCGGCACTGACCCTATCCTGTAGAACCCCCATACCTAGAGTCCCGGCACTGAGCCTTTGATGTAGAACTCTCATCCCCAGAGTCCCAGCACTGAGCCTATCTTGTAGGACCCCCATCCCTGGAGTTCCGGCACTGAGCCTATCCTGTAGAACCCCCATACCTAGAGTCCCGGCACTGAGCCTTTCATGTAGAACTCTCATCCCCAGAGTCCCGACACTGAGCCTATCTTGTAAGACCCCCATCCCTGGAGTCCTGGCACTGAGCCTATCTTGTAGGACCCCCATCCCTGGAGTCCCGGCACTGACCCTATCCTGTAGAACCCCCATACCTAGAGTCCCGGCACTGAGCCTTTGATGTAGAACTCTCATCCCCAGAGTCCCAGCACTGAGCCTATCTTGTAGGACCCCCATCCCTGGAGTCCCGGCACTGAGCCTATCCTGTAGAACCCCCATACCTAGAGTCCCGGCACTGAGCCTTTCATGTAGAACTCTCATCCCCAGAGTCCCGACACTGAGCCTATCTTGTAAGACCCCCATCCCTGGAGTCCTGGCACTGAGCCTATCTTGTAGGACCCCCATCCCTGGAGTCCCGGCACTGACCCTATCCTGTAGAACCCCCATACCTAGAGTCCCGGCACTGAGCCTTTGATGTAGAACTCTCATCCCCAGAGTCCCAGCACTGAGCCTATCTTGTAGGACCCCCATCCCTGGAGTTCCGGCACTGAGCCTATCCTGTAGAACCCCCATACCTAGAGTCCCGGCACTGAGCCTTTCATGTAGAACTCTCATCCCCAGAGTCCCGACACTGAGCCTATCTTGTAAGACCCCCATCCCTGGAGTCCTGGCACTGAGCCTATCTTGTAGGACCCCCATCCCTGGAGTCCCGGCACTGACCCTATCCTGTAGAACCCCCATACCTAGAGTCCCGGCACTGAGCCTTTGATGTAGAACTCTCATCCCCAGAGTCCCAGCACTGAGCCTATCTTGTAGGACCCCCATCCCTGGAGTTCCGGCACTGAGCCTATCCTGTAGAACCCCCATCCCTGGAGTCCTGGTACTGAGCCTATCTTGTAGGACCCCCATCCCTGGAGTCCTGGCACTAAGCCTATCCTGTAGGGCTCCCATCCTCAGAGTCCCAGCACTGAGCCCTTTCCTGTAAGACCCCCATCCCTGGAGTCTAGGCACTGAGCCTATCCTGTAGGTCCCCCATCCCTGAAATCCCAACACTGAACCTATACTGTAGGACCCCCATCCCCAGAGTCTTGGCACTGAGCCTATCCTGTACAGAACACAGAGCCTGGACCCTACATAGGCCTAAAACCAGAGAGGCCCCCCCAAGTCCTGGCACTGAGCCTTGACTAGTGTATTCCAGATGTACCCACCTACTACCTCTTATCGCTATACCATTTTACTCTGACCCCTTTTACTTCTTATCTTAATTAACGAGACCACACCAACTTGCTGGAGTATAAACTGGCCACAACAGCCTTTTTATTAAACAAAATGAATAAATAACTCCAATAACTTAAAGTATAAAAATACCATATAACTTCAGTGCAAACGACATATTATTAACCGCAATCTGTTGGTCAATGGCAGAGCTACCCCCTTTTACCACATATCAAAACAATACACTGCGGGAACCATTTCCAACTTGATAGGCCTCCAGCTGTGCCGCTCGGAGACAACCCCTTGCCCGCAGTGTAAACATACCGGTATTCCCATTTCGGGAATACACCGGAGGGGCCATACTATCGATGACCCCCCACCCCTTTTACCACATTTGTTTACTGCTACCGCCACCGACCAACAGAAACAACACAGCCACAGCCCGAAAGGATGAAACCTTATCCTTAAGGGCCCCTCCACACCCTCAACGCCCTTTGGATTCCATCCTGCAACCCCATGGTCCACAAATCTATCCCCACATCCGTGAGGTGAACACCATCCCTGCGTAAATAAAGGCCAACATTAATCTCCAGCTCTCTATGCCTTATCACCATACCCCCCTGTTGCACCAAAAACCTCCCCACTACCTTGTTAACGCGTATTCGTGCTTTGTTAAGCCGTGCAACAGATCTTGCCATCCGCCAGGTGGTTCGAGCCACCATGTCGGACCATAACAGAAGTGTATTAGGAAAAATCGTGCGGATATATAACAAATCCGACTTAACATCTGCCATTAATGCTCTGACCGTACGTACCCCTAGATCATTTCCTCCTGCGTGAATGACCAACACATCTGGTGGTCTGTCTAACCACGCATAACGTTCTACTTCTGGAACAACTCTACTCCACATCATACCCGGTCTCCCCAGCCACCTGATATAAGCCTCTCTCCTTGATATTCCCAGCTGCCGCCCATCGGGTCTCGCATCACCTCTCCGGGCCCCCCAACACACGTAAGAGTGCCCAAGAATCCAAACAAGGCGTGGAGCACCTCCTTCTGAAATGAAAAGATCACAAACCAAGGCATCGTTATTTATAATGAACTTGACAAGAACCCCCACTTACCCGGACTTTCTCTTTTTATATTATTTTATTTTATTTTTTTATTTATTTATTTTTTTTTTTTTTATTCTACAATCAGCTGAGGTCGTATGTAGGTGCGGAACCTTCTCGATTCCCATCTACCGATCC
Organism: Aquarana catesbeiana; assembly: GCF_042186555.1. Lineage (NCBI taxonomy): Eukaryota > Metazoa > Chordata > Amphibia > Anura > Ranidae > Aquarana > Aquarana catesbeiana. Next base: position 341,929,895 of record NC_133330.1, read on the forward strand.
TCCTCACGGCTGCCTCATCCAACCCACATCTGGCAGCTTCGGTAGCCGCCCCAATGCGGAAGGAGTGTGAAGCGTAAGCCTTCCCATCCAAACCCAACTTCATCAAACATTTTCTAAATACTGCTACAAATTGAAACCTAGATAAATAGGACCCGTCCTCATGACGCAAAAATGGTCCCCCACCCGTCGGCCTCACTCGTGCCAATTCCTCGACCGCCCTTACCGGGCATACCGTGGATCCAGGCAGAGCGAACAACCATACGTCTACCCCCTTCCCCGACTGATCAGTCTTTGACCTCCGCAATCGCAAACACACTTTATCCCTGTGTGACCTAACGTCCTTTGCCAAAATGCCACCCGCAGTCCCCCGTGTCGGGCTAACCAATTCCCCAATCCTGAACGCTCCAAAAAACGCTAATGAAAAAGCTGCTGTAAACAGCAAACGTTCATAACTAGAAGAACATATTGACCCTAACTGCCCGCAAATGGACATCAGGTTTGCAAAAGTGACGGGCCTTCTTGTATCTTTTCCTTTTTTTCCTTTTTTGTACCCCTTGAGGGCTTGCCTAACCCAAAAATCCTTCGTCCAGTCCTCCCTCCTTTGTAACTTGAAAAGAAATGACAAAGCCGCCATCTTCTTTTCAATAGACGAAACCGCAACCCCGTTTTCTATATGTCTGGACGCAAAATACAAGACCAGTAGTCTCACCTCGGACCCATCCTTCTCCACCCCAGCTTCTTGTATTAGATCTGCCCATTCTCTCCATACCTTCACATATGCCATCCAAGTTGAATTACTCACTGATTGCTGGATCCATCCTGCGGCGACTCCAATGCCAGCTCCCAAATCCACTCCGGGCAAGGAATCCCTTCCTTCTCTGCCGCAGGAGCTAGTTCCCTGAACTTGTCCCACTGAAAGCGAGACAGCGAATCAGCCAATGAGTTGTCAATTCCCGGTATGTGTACAGCATATATAAAGATATTCAATTGCAAGCACCGTAATACCAACTGTCGCATCAGCCTAATGACGGGTTGGGAAGACGCTGACATGCGATTGACCACCTCCACAACCCCCATATTATCGCAATTAAGCCTCAACTTTAAATTCTGGCAGGACCGCCCCCATAACTCAATAGCCAGCACCACTGGAAACAGTTCCAACAGTACCAGGTTACGAAGAAGCCCTGCCTTCCCCCATGATTGTGGCCAAGGTTCGGCGCTCCATTGCCCCTGAAAATATGCTCCGTAACCCGTAGAACCCGCCGCATCCGTAACTAGCTCCACGTCAAAGTTACTTACCGGACCTGACATCCACACTGCTCTTCCGTTATACACTGACAGAAATTGATACCATACCTTCAGGTCCTCACGATGCTCCCGAGTCAACCTGATAAAATGTGTAGAGGCTTTAACTCCCGCCGTGGCTGCGGACAGCCTTCTACAAAACACCCTACCCATAGGTATGATCCTACAAGCAAAATTTAGCTTACCTAGCAATGACTGCAGGGTCCGCAATTGCACCTTCCGCATGCCATGCATCTCCCGGATCTCCTTCTGCAAATCCACTAATTTTTCTTGCGGTAACCTGCATTCCATTTGTATCGTGTCGATAACGATACCCAGGAAACTAATCTCAGTTGTCGGGCCTTCTGTTTTCTCAGCTGCCAATGGCACACCGAACCTTTCCGCAATGTGCTGCAACGTGGACAATAAAATCGCACACACACTGGAGGAAGGAGGACCTATACAAAGGAAGTCATCCAAGTAATGGATAACCGAGTCCAGCCCTGACACATCCCTAATCACCCACTCCAAAAAGGAACTAAATGCTTCGAACATGGCGCAAGAAATGGAGCAACCCATGGGCAAACATTTATCGACATAAAACTGTTCTTGCCAATGGCAACCCAGCAGCCTAAAGCTGTCCGGATGCACTGGGAGAAGCCGAAACGCCGCTTCTATGTCGGATTTTGCCATCAGTGCCCCCTTTCCGTACCTCCTAACCCACCGCACCGCTGCATCGAATGAAGTATAGGATACAGCGCAGGCATCAGGGTCAATGAAGTCATTGACCGAGCCCCCTCTTGGAAAGGATAAATGCTGAATTAACCGAAACTTATTAGGTTCTTTTTTGGGGACCACCCCCAGTGGGGACACGACTAAATCCGGTAGTGGCTTCTCCTTGAATGGCCCTACCATGCGGCCTAACGCCACTTCTTTTGCCAATTTTTCGCCCACCACCCCCGAGTGTTGCCATGCTGATTTTAAATTCCTTGCCATGGGGGGAACCGCCTCCAATGTGCATGGTATTTTGAACCCCTCCCTAAAACCTGCAGTGATTAGCGATGCCGCTTCCTTATCCGGATACTTACTTAGGAAAGGCAGCATCCTTTCCACCTTCACCGGCGTCATCCCTCTTGTTAGCAGGCTCCCCGGTACGTTTCCCTTTTTTGAAGCATCTGGCAAATGTGTGGGCTCCCCCGCACCCTGAGCATTCGTGCTTGAATTTGCACGAACCCCCAAACTTACAGTTGCCTTCGTTGTATTGCCAACACACTCCCCATTTTTTACCGGCCGGTAGTCCTGGGGAGTGTGTACCCCCGGCCCCCCCTTGAAAAAACTGAGGCGAGGCCTTGGCCGAGGACATCAGTCTCATCCACAGACTAATGTCCTTATGGTCCCAACGCAGGGCCGGACGAACCGCTCTGCGTTGCCGGAACTGCTCGTCATAGCGCAGCCAAGCCGTTCCCCCATAAACTCTGTGAGCCTCTCCGATAGCATCCATATAACAAAACAACCCTGAACAATGTTCAGGATTCTTTTCGCCAATGACGCTGGCCATGATAGCGAACGCTTGTAACCAGTTAACAAACGTCCTTGGAATCAACCTGTATCTCCTCTTCTCCTCCTCTTCCTTCTTGGAGTCATCGGGCCTAACCCTGTCCAAGTTAAACTTTTCCAACGGCAACAAGGAAAAGATTTCCACATATTCCCCTTTTTGAATTTTTTCCCGCACCTCCTGTTTCAGATGCGCACCCAGCGGGCCCTCAAAACAGACGTATACCTCGCATTTCGCTGCGTCCGCGATCCTGACAATGTCCGTTCTACCCAGAGCCTCCGCTGCCCCTCTTTCCCCCATCCTTTCCTTACTGACCCCCGATTCCAGGGTCTTGTCAGCAGACGCCCCTGAAGTGACTTCTACCTCCCCCCCCGCGGACACACCCCCGCCAGTCCCTTGCGCTCCTTGCGATGCTGAACTCGTGGTCGCCTGAGGAGGTTGTTCCCCAAAGCGCCCCACTAGTGCCCTCAGGCCCTCCAACAGCTCCTGAAGTTGTCCCCCCGACCCCGAACTGGCGGATCCTGGTCCCGCCAATTGGTGGTCCTGGCCCTGTCCCTGCAAATGTGGCGGGTAGGCGGCTACCCCTGCCGTACCCGAGGTAGCCATGGCCCATATACTTTGTAACTCATTGGTGACAGAAAAATTATTACTGGACTTACCGGGCCGACCCGGAGACCTCCCGACAGCCGCTGATCTGGTTTCCACCGCCGTATCTTGTGGGCGTGTCTCCACCTCACCTTCTTCTGACTCCTCATCATCCGACGGGTCCCCTTGAGATGGGCTTGCCGGCGTAGTGAGCCCCCCAGGCGCGTCTCTCCTGGAGGCCGTGTGTCCCCGCTGGGACCCGATCTGTCCGACCTCCGAAGCCCCGCCTCCCGACTGGAGTCCGCGCTGCCCTGGAGTGACTGACACCCGTCCGGCCTGATCAATCTTCTGGCCTTCCCTCTGCAGCTCTCTCCCAACGCCAGGTGACCGATGCCCACCTGCGGTGCCGGTCCGACTTCTAGTTACGGCCCTGGACGCCGCTGCAGCTGTCCTCTCCCTTCTGTCCTCCCCCCTCGGCTCGTGCTGAGCTGCTGGGGGGTTCGCTCGCTCTCGCCTAGGCCCTGTAATTGTGCCACCGGCGCCATGTTGCCTCGTAGCCCCGCCCACCGCGCCGTGGTCCCGGCGTGTGTTCCGCCCGGTCCCAGCAGCGGCCGTCGGGTGACTCCTCTTGGCCGGTGGGGCTGACTGTTCTCCCCTAGGGCTTCGTGCCTGGCGACCCGATCGGCCACCGGGTCCCGGCGAATAACGCGCCGGAGGCCGCGACCTCCGCGCACGCGCAGTCCCCTCACCTGCCTCCGCCGAACCGCCAGCCTCAGTATCGATGATCCCCGCCACCTGGCTATGGAGCCACTCCGGTCCCCTGGACGCCGCTGCCTGCCGCAAACGAGCCAGGATCAGATCAATGTCGGCCATAGCTGTAGAGGAGCAGAGAAAATCTGCCTCCTCGTGTCTTTCCTCGATCCACTGACCCAGAGCAAAACTCCGCCCCTCCTTTTGTATGGCCGCTCCCCTCAAGTTTCCTGCTGCCTCCGCCCCCCACCAAAACACAACCCAGGTTAACCCTGTGTGTCACTAGACACACTGTCATGCCCGGCCCTGCACTATTCTTTTCCTTCTTTGACGTTCCGGGCCTCACTATTCTGTAGGACCCTCATCCCCGGAGTCCAGACACTGAGCCTATCCTGTACAGAACACAGAGCCTGGACCCTACAGAGGCATCCAGAGACCTGAAACCACAGAGGACCCCCATCCTTGGAGTCCTGGCACTGAGCCTGTCCTGTACAGAACACAGAGCCTGGACCCTACAGAGACAGCCTGAGACCTGAAACCAGAGAGGATCCAATCCACGGAGTCCCATCACTGAGCCTATCCTGTACAGCTGTGGTCATCAACCCTGTCCTCAGGGCCCACTAACAGGCCAGGTTTGCAAGATAACTGAAATACATCACAGCTGATATCATTTGCTGCTCAGTGATTGCAGTATTCTAGTCTGCATCTCCCCAAGGTAATACATAAAACCTGGCCTGTTAGTGGGCCCTGAGGACAGGGTTGATGACCACTGCTGTACAGAACACAGAGACTGGACCCTACAGAGACATCCAGAGACTTGAAACCAGAGAGGACCCCTATCTCCGGAGTTCCGGCACTGAGCCTATCTTGTAGTACCCCCCATCACCGGAATCCCAGCACTGAGCCTATCCTGTACAGAACACAGAGCCTGGACCCTACAGAGGAATCCAGAAATGAAGCACCCATGATCCCCCATTCCTAGGCATTGGGCCTCTTCTGTACAGAACACAGGGTGTGGATCCCCAATCCCCTGTGTCTGTGCACCTGGACTTCGTCTTTGGGATGAGATCTATACAGAGGTCCAGGATCCTGAAGGAAGCACACAAGATCCCCCATCCCATGACTCCAGGCACTGGATCCCCCTCAGGTCCCACATTTCTCCTGGCTGTCTCTCACATTTATGGGATGATGCACTTGGTGTAAAGTCATGGCAGTTAGTGGTTATATATTTGGCACAATGAATATCTAGTGGTAGGACGATGGCAGAGCCCCCTCTCTAGCGCTCAGTGTTGTGTAACATGTCTCCAGCTCATGGTAATGGGCACAGCAGAGATGAATCATGTTCCTGGGGAGCTGAATTACCAGTCTGCCAGGGTGTAAAATGGCTTTTTAATGTATTTAACAAGCAATAAACAAATAAGCTTGGTGTAATTAATGCAGCGGGGGAATAGGCCTATTGGCAGGAAATGAGAGAGATATAGACAGAGAACTGGTGGGGGGGACAATGACAGATCCAGCCTCTGAGCCACCGCTGTGTCTTTCTGCCCAAATCTCGGCATGCCCACTTGGTCCCAGCAAGAGGCCATTAACTTCCAGAGGGGGATGAAAAGACCCTCATCTGGGGCTGAGACAGCAGAAGTCTGTCAGCCTCCATCAACAGGAGCAGGACGCAGATGGGACCGGCTGCTGCCTCGAAAAATGAAAGCACATGGCAGTCGGTGGGAGAAATTAGCATGAAATAGATTTTGGAACAGATGACGTCCATCTCTGTGCACCGCGACACCCCTGACAAAACCCTTCCCATTCAGCTCCTCTCCGAGGGGTTTGTTTCTGGGACTTTAGGGGGATCACACAATGAAGGTAACACTTGGGGGTCAAAGTTACACTTTATCTTTGGGGGGTCTCTCTACATCATTATTTGCCGCAAATCAGTCGTGATAACGTGTTCCCGGAGTTTCTTGGTCGTAGTGATTGGGAAGGCCACAAGCTCCCTCCCAAACTTCTGTTAAAATGATTGGATTTCGGAACTGGAATCTACCAGAACATCTCCAGAGCCCTTCCTGGGCTAGACGGACTCCTCCTGGCCTAATGATCGACCCAACGGAGGACTCAGTCAGTATTCACCCTGAAACCCCTACACAGCGAAGACATTGGCCCCATTCTCCACTTCTTAATCGTTGAGAAATGCAAAATCCCTACAAACTCTTTCCCTCTATTTCTCGTGGTCATATCAGGACCACCACAAACCCGCCTTCCACATAGTGAATGGATTCCAAATATCAAACCAAAATTCTGAACCATTAACACGTCAGAGGAGCAATAGAGACCTCCAGCTGCTTCCTGAAGGCTCTCGCCGTTTTCTCTTTAGAATAAGCCCCCTAATGAATTCTTCATTGAGTCTTTGAAGAGAAAGCAGAGCTTGTTAGCCCATTATGCCTCTAATTAACCTATTGTCAGGCGGCTCTGGGGGGCGTCCAGGCAACATGTTTGCCTTTCACACTGAGAGTTATCAATGATCCCTCTGAGATGCTTTTGTATCAGTAACTGAGATTGATTGAAGAGGACGAGGAGAGGTCCCAGAGGACAACGCTCTGCCCGGGCTTCTCCGCTCAACTTTGCTTTTCTCCGGCTGTAATTTCCCAAGGACAGAGCCAGTGCTGGATAATAAATATTCATACCATCCAGAAGATCATTGCACTCATTAAGCTAATGAAGAAGGCAGGAAAATACAATTATTGACCCACGCTGCCTGCACTGAGCTGTTATTCTTTCCTCCAATGTAACGCAGCATATCTGTAACACTAATGTGGAGCAGGGCCACCCGGGGGCATGAAGACTGAAGATTGGGACATATTTATAGCACAAACACCCAGGCATCATGTCAGCTCCCAGATATAGGACAATAAGAGCAATGTCATTTATTATAAGCATCCCTCACAGGGGCCCCGGGCTACGAGGCTTCACATCCAGCTGTGTGGTCAGGAAGGTAGACAGTCTGGGCCATGGACCTCCATAGATATTTCCTATAAGATGTCCACAACCTCAGAGTTACAATTCCTCACCTGTATGATGCCCCAAAACCCCAGACCTCTTATATATCTCCAGTATGATGCCCCAAAACCCCAGACCTCATATATCTCCAGTATGATGCCCCAAAACCCCAGACCTCTTATATATCTCCAGTATGATGCCCCAAAACCCCAGACCTCTTATATATCTCCAGTATGATGCCCCAAAACCCCAGACCTCATATATCTCCTGTATGATGCCCCAAAACCCCAGACCTCTTATATATCTCCAGTATGATGCCCCAAAACCCCAGACCTCTTATATATCTCCAGTATGATGCCCCAAAACCCCAGACCTCATATATCTCCTGTATGATGCCCCAAAACCCCAGACCTCTTATATATCTCCAGTATGATGCCCCAAAACCCCAGACCTCTTATATATCTCCAGTATGATGCCCCAAAACCCCAGACCTCATATATCTCCAGTATGATGCCCCAAAACCCCAGACCTCTTATCATAGGCGTGCGCAGCCCATGGCATTAGGGTGTGCACCCAAAGCTCAAACAGACGTATATATATATATATATATATATATATATATATATATATATATAATTTTTTTTTTTTAAATATTTTAGTAATTTTTTATTATTTATATTTTTTTTATTATTTTTTTTATCATAACTTTTTCTTAAAGTTTTTCTATTTCTTACAATTTTAATTAATAATATATCATTATTATTATTATTATTATTATTATACCATTTTTAGGAGCTCCATTGGGGGGCTTTGGTGAGATATCAGAGGTCTAAAAAGACCCCTGATAGCTCACTTTTAAGACAGATTCCCCAGTCCCTTCTTCTGCAGCCAAACAGCTGGGGGAATCTGTGCAGCACAGCATAATTAGGGTGTGCCCGGGCACACCTGGCACACCCTGTGCGCATGCCTATGCCTCTTATATATTTCCAGTATGACTCCCCAAAACCCCAGACCTCATATATCTCCTGTATGATGCCCCAAAACCCCAGACCTCTTATATATCTCCTGTATGATGCCCCAAAACCCCAGACCTCTTATATATCTCCAGTATGATGCCCCAAAACCCCAGAAAACCCCTGATCCCCGGTCTCCCTCTGTCAGTCCCTGATCCCCGGTCTCCCTCTCTCTCAGTCCCTGATCCCCGGTCTCCCTTTGTCAGTCCCTGATCCCCGGTCTCCCTCTGTCAGTCCCTGATCTCCGGTCTCCCTCTGTCAGTCCCTGATCCCCGGTCTCCCTCTGTCAGTCCCTGATCCCCGGTCTCCCTCTCTATCAGTCCCTGATCCCCGGTCTCCCTCTGTCAGTCCCTGATCCCCGGTCTCCCTCTCTCTCAGTCCCTGATCCCCGGTCTCCCTTTGTCAGTCCCTGATCCCCGGTCTCCCTCTGTCAGTCCCTGATCTCCGGTCTCCCTCTGTCAGTCCCTGATCCCCGGTCTCCCTCTGTCAGTCCCCGATCTCCGGTCTCCCTCTCTGTCAGTTCCTGATCCCCGGTCTCCCTCTGTCAGTCCCTGATCTCCGGTCTCCCTCTCTGTCAGTTCCTGATCCCCGGTCTCCCTCTGTCAGTCCCTGATCCCCGGTCTCCCTCTGTCAGTCCCTGATCCCCGGTCTCCCTCTCTGTCAGTTCCTGATCCCCGGTCTCCCTCTGTCAGTCCCTGATCCCCGGTCTCCCTGTCAGTCCCTGATCCCCGGTCTCCCTGTCAGTCCCTGATCTCCGGTCTCCCTCTCTGTCAGTCCCTGATCCCCGGTCTCCCTCTGTCAGTCCCTGATCCCGGACTCCCTGTCAGTCCCTGATCTCCGGTCTCCCTGTCAGTCCCTGATCCCCGGTCTCCCTCTGTCAGTCCCTGATCCCCGGTCTCCCTCTCTGTCAGTCCCTGATCCCCGGTCTCCCTTTGTCAGTCCCTGATCCCCAGTCTCCCTGTCAGTCCCTGATCTCCGGTCTCCCTCTCTGTCAGTCCCTGATCCCCGTCTCCCTTTGTCAGTCCCTGATCCCCGGTCTCCCTTTGTCAGTCCCTGATCCCCGGTCTCCCTCTCTGTCAGTCCCTGATCCCCGGTCTCCCTTTGTCAGTCCCTGATCCCCGGTCTCCCTCTCTGTCAGTCCCTGATCCCCGGTCTCCCTTTGTCAGTCCCTGATCCCCGGTCTCCCTGTCAGTCCCTGATCCCCGGTCTCCCTCTCTGTCAGTCCCTGATCCCCGGTCTCTCTATCAGTCCCTGATCCCCGGTCTCTCTATCAGTCCCTGATCCCCGGTCTCCCTGTCAGTCCCTGATCCCCGGTCTCCCTGTCAGTCCCTGATCCCCGGTCTCCCTCTCTGTCAGTCCCTGATCCACGGTCTCCCTGTCAGTCCCTGATCCCCAGTCTTCCTTTGTCAGTCCCTGATCCCCGGTCTCCCTCTCTCTCAGTCCCTGATCCCCGGTCTCCCTGTCAGTCCCCGATTCCCGGTCTCCCTCTCTCATAGTCCCTGATCCTCTGTCTCTCTCTCTCTGTCAGTCCCTGATCCCCGGTCTCCCTCTCTGTCAGTCCCTGATCCCCGGTCTCCCTCTCTGTTAGTCCCTGATCCCCGGTCTCCCTCTGTCAGTCCCTGATCTCTGGTCTCCCTCTCTGTCAGTTCCTGATCCCCGGTCTCCCTCTGTCAGTCCCTGATCCCCGGTCTCCCTGTCAGTCCCTGATCCCCGGTCTCCCTCTCTGTCAGTCCCTGATCCCCGGTCTCCCTCTCTATCAGTCCCTGATCCCCGGTCTCCCTCTCTATCAGTCCCTGATCCCCGGCCTCCCTCTCTCTCAGTCCCTGATCCCCGGTCTCCCTCTCTCTCAGTCCCTAATCCCCGGTCTCCCTCCCTGTCAGTCCCTGATCCCCGGTCTCCCTCTCTGTCAGTCCCTGATCCCAGGTCTCCCTCTCTCTCAGTCCCTGATCCCGGGTCTCCCTGTCAGTCCCTGATCCCCAGTCTCCCTGTCAGTCCCTGATCCCCGGTCTCCCTGTCAGTCCCTGATCCCCGGTCTCCCTCTCTATCAGTCCCTGATCCCCGGTCTCCCTCTCTATCAGTCCCTGATCCCCGGTCTCCCTCTCTCTCAGTCCCTAATCCCCGGTCTCCCTCCCTGTCAGTCCCTGATCCCCGGTCTCCCTCTCTATCAGTCCCTGATCCCCGGTCTCCCTGTCAGTCCTTAATCCCCGGTCTCCCTCCCTGTCAGTCCCTGATCCCCGGTCTCCCTCTCTATCAGTCCCTGATCTCCGGTCTCCCTGTCAGTCCCTGATCCCCGGTCTCCCTCTCTATCAGTCCCTGATCTCCGGTCTCCCTGTCAGTCCCTGATCCCCGGTCTCCCTCTCTATCAGTCCCTGATCCCCGGTCTCCCTCTCTGTCAGTCCCTGATCCCAGGTCTCCCTCTCTCTCAGTCCCTGATCCCCGGTCTCCCTGTCAGTCCCTGATCCCCGGTCTCCCTCTCTATCAGTCCCTGATCCCCGGTCTCCCTCTCTATCAGTCCCTGATCCCCGGTCTCCCTCTCTATCAGTCCCTGATCCCCGGTCTCCCTCTCTATCAGTCCCTGATCCCCGGTCTCCCTCTCTCTCAGTCCCTAATCCCCGGTCTCCCTCCCTGTCAGTCCCTGATCCCCGGTCTCCCTCTCTATCAGTCCCTAATCCCCGGTCTCCCTGTCAGTCCCTGATCCCCGGTCTCCCTCCCTGTCAATCCCTGATCCCCGGTCTCCCTCCCTGTCAGTCCCTGATCCCCGGTCTCCCTCTCTGTCAGTCCCTAATCCCCGGTCTCCCTGTCAGTCCCTGATCCCCGGTCTCCCTCCCTGTCAGTCCCTGATCCCCGGTCTCCCTCTCTGTCAGTCCCTAATCCCCGGTCTCCCTGTCAGTCCCTGATCCCCGGTCTCCCTCCCTGTCAGTCCCTGATCCCCGGTCTCCCTCTCTGTCAGTCCCTAATCCCCGGTCTCCCTGTCAGTCCCTGATCCCCGGTCTCCCTCCCTGTCAGTCCCTGATCCCCGGTCTCCCTCTCTGTCAGTCCCTGATCCCCGGTCTCCCTGTCAGTCCCTGATCCCCGGTCTCCCTGTCAGTCCCTGATCCCCGGTCTCTCTCTCTATCAGTCCCTGATCCCCGGTCTCCCTCTCTATCAGTCCCTGATCCCCGGTCTCCCTCTCTATCAGTCCCTGATCCCCGGTCTCCCTCTCTGTCAGTCCCTGATCCCCGGTCTCCCTGTCAGTCCCTGATCCCCGGTCTCCCTGTCAGTCCCTGATCCCCGGTCTCCCTCTCTATCAGTCCCCGATCCCCGGTCTCCCTCCCTGTCAGTCCCTGATCCCCGGTCTCCCTCTCTGTCAGTCCCTAATCCCCGGTCTCCCTGTCAGTCCCTGATCCCCGGTCTCCCTCCCTGTCAGTCCCTGATCCCCGGTCTCCCTCTCTGTCAGTCCCTAATCCCCGGTCTCCCTGTCAGTCCCTGATCCCCGGTCTCCCTCCCTGTCAGTCCCTGATCCCCGGTCTCCCTCTCTGTCAGTCCCTAATCCCCGGTCTCCCTGTCAGTCCCTGATCCCCGGTCTCCCTCCCTGTCAGTCCCTGATCCCCGGTCTCCCTCTCTGTCAGTCCCTGATCCCCGGTCTCCCTGTCAGTCCCTGATCCCCGGTCTCCCTGTCAGTCCCTGATCCCCGGTCTCTCTCTCTATCAGTCCCTGATCCCCGGTCTCCCTCTCTATCAGTCCCTGATCCCCGGTCTCCCTCTCTATCAGTCCCTGATCCCCGGTCTCCCTCTCTGTCAGTCCCTGATCCCCGGTCTCCCTGTCAGTCCCTGATCCCCGGTCTCCCTGTCAGTCCCTGATCCCCGGTCTCCCTCTCTATCAGTCCCTGATCCCCGGTCTGCCTCCCTGTCAGTCCCTGATCCCCGGTCTCCCTCTCTATCAGTCCCTGATCCCCGGTCTCCCTCTCTGTCAGTCCCTGATCCCCGGTCTCCCTGTCAGTCCCTGATCCCCGGTCTCCCTGTCAGTCCCTGATCCCCGGTCTCCCTCTCTATCAGTCCCAGATCCCCGGTCTCCCTCCCTGTCAGTCCCTGATCCCCGGTCTCCCTCTCTGTCAGTCCCTGATCCCCGGTCTCCCTCTCTATCAGTCCCTGATCCCCGGTCTCCCTCCCTGTCAGTCCCTGATCCCCGGTCTCCCTCTCTGTCAGTCCCTGATCCCCGGTCTCCCTGTCAGTCCCTGATCCCCGGTCTCCCTGTCAGTCCCTGATCCCCGGTCTCTCTCTCTATCAGTCCCTGATCCCCGGTCTCCCTCTCTATCAGTCCCTGATCCCCGGTCTCCCTCTCTATCAGTCCCTGATCCCCGGTCTCCCTCTCTGTCAGTCCCTGATCCCCGGTCTCCCTGTCAGTCCCTGATCCCCGGTCTCCCTGTCAGTCCCTGATCCCCGGTCTCCCTCTCTATCAGTCCCTGATCCCCGGTCTGCCTCCCTGTCAGTCCCTGATCCCCGGTCTCCCTCTCTATCAGTCCCTGATCCCCGGTCTCCCTCCCTGTCAGTCCCTGATCCCCGGTCTCCCTCTCTGTCAGTCCCTGATCCCCGGTCTCCCTCTCTATCAGTCCCTGATCCCCGGTCTCCCTCTCTATCAGTCCCTGATCCCCGGTCTCCCTCTCTGTCAGTCCCTGATCCCCGGTCTCCCTCTCTATCAGTCCCTGATCCCCGGTCTCCCTCCCTGTCAGTCCCTGATCCCCGGTCTCCCTCTCTGTCAGTCCCTGATCCCCGGTCTCCCTGTCAGTCCCTGATCCCCGGCCATGTAGATGTAAAGGGGTCTGTATTGTATTTCCCATTAGAAGTCCCGGTGTTAATGTTTGTCGGACGGTTGTGTATGGAAAGGGTTAAGCACGCGGCGGAATATGTTCAGACGGTTAGAAGACGCTCGGCGGGGAAGCGGAGGTTAATGAAAGCGGCCAGAACTGACTACGAGGGAAGAAAAATGGGACCTCGGCGCCGTTCTCCATCTCGGATAATTCACTTTCTCCTCCGTCCATTATATTTCATGGTAAATCAGAGGCGCAATACGTTCCAGATTATTGCATCCATTTCTGTGCTGGCCTTAATGGCCCCAGCGGAGCGCCGGCCTCCCAAGCACGGCCTCTAATTCTGCCGCCATGGCCGGAGTTGTACTTTCCTGTGATAAGTATCCTGGGCTGGCCTCGTGTTTATGGAGGTAATCTTCCTAGGCTGGCTGGGGGTGGCTCTCCCCTCCGCAGACCATTCATCTCTCGCCTCTCCACCTTGTCAGCCGAACGCAATCCCTCCATCTTCCCGAGACGGGACCGGTATACCGACCCCCCACCCCCACCCGGCACCAAATACAGGGGCCCTACCTGGAGGTCCAGGGACCTTACACTACATGGAAACCCTCAATGGGGGACATTTGCTCTGTGAATAAAAAGTGTCATTTTTGTTTTTTAACCAAATCCTTGTGTTCACTTGTGTTTTTTTTATCTGTTCTTGCATCTCAGTGCTGCTGATCTTCTGCATCCACTTTGCAGCCACTTCGTTTCTCCATATACTTCAGTGCAGTGCCGGGGACAAGGTCATCCAGTGCCAAAGAGGCCAAACTGCGACCTCTCCCCTCGTTCATGAAGTGCCCGCTTAGAAGATTCTATGCCGAGCGGTCACTTGTCCAAATCGCTGCCTCTCTCACTATTCCTGTCAGCCTTGTAACAGAAGGAAGGCGCCTCCATCCCTACAGTAAATCATTGCGCCCGAGGCAGCCGTCCCTCCTGCCCACCCCTTGTCCCGGTGTTCTGCCGAATATTGAAAAAATGCCCGCTCCGGGCTGCGCGTGCGCACCACGTGGCTGCGCGTGCGCAGTACGGAACAGCACAACTGCTGATTCCCGATCCCGATCAGATCAGACACGAGCCGACGAGCGCTGAGGGACAGAATTATTCGTCGATTCCGCCTCGTAATTGCGGGGCGTGTTCAGTGTTGTGAAGGGCGGGGGGTTTTTTTTGTGCTGATGGGCGGGTTCAGTGCTGCAAAGGGACAATGTTATTCTCCGATTCATACGCCCCCTGCTAAGCACTGATCCCGCCCATCAACACAAAAACCCCGCCCTTCACAACACTGAACACGCCCCGCAAGTGCAAGGCAGAATCGGAGAATAATTCTGTCCCTCGGCGCTGATCGGCTATTGTCTCCGACGCATGGCGCATGCGCCGCCACGCCGCCACAACAGCTGATCGGGGAAATCAGCTGATGTGCCGTTCCGCACATGTGCAGCCCCGTAGTGCGCATGCGCAGCCTGGAGCGGGCATTTTTCGATAGAGGGCACTATTCGACAGAACACCGGTCCTGCTCCGGCAATGGCTGCATGGCATTTCTCAGGGCGGGTTTCCTGGTGCTGACAACAGAGGGCCATGTCTGTGTCCGCTTGTAGTCACCGTCAGAAGCCCATGTGACCGGGTGACAACACAGGAGCACAATTGGGGGACAGGGACGGGGGGCGCTGTCACCCTAAAACAGGAAGTGGCCTTCTTGGCAGGATCACCAGGGATTATTATTTGAATGAAAGCTGCTTATATGACATTTTAGTGTTTTGGTGTCCGTGTAGTTTAACCAGTTCAGCTCCAGAAGATTTACCCCCCTCCCCCCCTTCATGACCAGGCCATTATTTGCTACTTGAACTGGTAATTGCGTAGTCATGCAGCACTGTACCCAAACAAAATTTATATAATTTTTTTTCACACAAATAGAGCTGGCGGTATTTGATCGCCACCGGGGGTTTTATTTTTATATAAACGAAAAAACACAAAATTTTGAAAAAAAAAAACAAAAAAAAAAACAATTTTTTTTTCCTTACTGCTAAAAAAATATCTAATAAAAAATGTTTAAAAAATCTAATTTCTTCATAACTTTTGGCCAAAATGTATTCTGCTGCATATCTTTGGTAAAATAAACCCCAATAAGTATATATTGATTGGTTTGCCCAAAAGTTATAGCATCTATAAGCTACGGTATATATATATATACTGGAATTTTTATTTATTTATTTTATACTAGTAATGGCGGCGATCAGCGACTTATAATAAGACTGCGATATTGCGGTGGACATTAACTGACACTTTTGACACTTTTTTGGGGACCAGTGACACTCATACAGTGATCAGTGCTAAAAAAATATGCACTGTCACTGTACTAATGACACTGGGTGGGAAGGGGTTAATATCTAGGGGCAATCAAGGGCTTACAATGCCTTGAAAAAGTATTCATACCCCTTGAAATTTCCCACATTTTGTTACAACCAAAAATTTAAATGTATTTTATTGGGATTTTATGTGATAGACCAACACAAAGTGTCACATAATTGTGAAGTGGAAGGAAAATGATAAAATGATACAAATAAATATGTGAAAAGTTTGGGGGGGGCATTTGTATTCAGCCCCCTTTACTCTAATACCCCTAACTAAAATCTAGAGGAACCAATTGCCTTCAGAAGTCACCTGATTAGTAAATAAAGTCCACCTGTGTGTCATTTAATCTCAGTATAAATACAGCTGTTCTGTGAAGCCCTCAGTGGTTTGTTAGAGAACCTTAGTGAACAAACAGCATCATGAAGGCCAAGGAACACACCAGACAGGTCAGGGATAAAGTTGTGGAGAAGTATAAAGCAGGGTTAGGTTATAAAAAAAATCTCCCAAGCTTTGAACATCTCACGGAGCTCTGTTCAATCCATCATCAGAAAATGGAAAGAGTATGGCACAACTGCAAACCTACCAAGACATGGCCGTCCACCTAAACTGACCGGCCGGGCAAGGAGAGCATTCATCAGAGAAGAACCAAGAGGTCCATGGTAACTCTGGAGGAGCTGCAGAGATCCACAGCTCAGGTGGGAGAATCTGTCCACAGGAAAACTATTAGTCGTGTTCTCCACAAATCTGCCCTTTATGGAAGAGTGACAAGAAGAAAGACATTGGAGAAAGAAAGTCATAAGAAGTCCTGTTTGTAGTTTGTGAGAAGCCATGTGGAGGACACAGCAAACATGTGGAAGAAGGTGATCTGGTCAGATGAGACCAAAAGTGAACTTTTTGGCCTAAAAGTAAAACGCTATGTGTGGCAGAAAACTAACACTGCACATCACCCTGAACACACCATCCCCACTGTGAAACATGGTGGTGGCAGCATCATGTGGTGGGGATGCTTTTCTTCAGCAGGGACAGGGAAGCTGGTCAGAGTTGATGGGAAGATGGATGGAGACAAATACAGGACAATCTTAGAAGAAAACTTGTTAGAGTCTACAAAAGACTTGAGACTGGGGGGGAGGTTCACCTTCCAGCAGGACAACGACCCGAAACATCCAGCCAGAGCTACAATGGAATGGTTTATATCAAAGCATATTCATGTGTTAGAATGGCCCAGTCACAGTCCAGACCTAAATCACATTGAGAATCTGTGACAAGACTTGAAAATTGCTGTTCACAGACGCTCTCCATCCAATCTGACAGAGCTTGAGATATTTTGCAAAGAAGAATGGGCAGAAATGTCCTCTCTAGATGTGCAAAGCTGGTAGAGACACCCCCAAAAAGACTTGTAGAGAAAGGGGGTTCTACAAAGTATTGACTCCGGGGGGCGCCATACAAATGCCCCCCCCCCACACTTTTCACATATTTATTTGTATCATTTATCATTTTCCTTCCACTTCACAATTATGTGCCACTTTGTGTTGGTCTATCACATAAAATCCCAATAAAATACATTTACGTTTTTTTGATGTAACATGACAAAATGTGGAAAATGTCAAGGGGTATGAATACTTTTTCAAGGCACTGTAAGTGTTTGCCTAACAATGTGTAATGTGTGCTGCTTTCTAACAGATGTGATGGTTTTTACTCCCTGCTTTGCACATCACTGCTGTCATGAGAGCCTTGTGTTGTTTACAAACACAGAGCTGTCTTCGGGGAATGCCAGAGCCGATCGGAGGGTGCTGGTGAGCAATCATTGGCTGGCACCCGCTGATTGGTATGTGCTGCAACAAATCACAGCACAGCCGAGGAAGCGGGCGTTCCCCCTTCACGGAAGAGCCGCATCACTTACTAGGTACGTGATCCAGAGCAGAGCGGCCACCCTGCTGCAATAAAAAGTAAGTGGGGCAAGTGGTTAATGTTGCTTGTGATATCAGAAGAGTAATTTCTACAGAAGATCCCCATAACCGCAGATCTGATGCTATCCTCCTCCAAGCATGGATGACACAGGAGACACAGCCAGTGCACTCTCACTAGGATGGACTAGGACCCCGCAGGACTGAACGCAAAGACCTGGGAGCAATAATCACTGTAAAACCTCCTTAGTTGGGTGCTAGGATTAGATAGGTAGATTTAGTGCTGGTTCTCTGTGTTCAGTGTTGCTTGGTGGGTTTTATTCTGTAAATTTAATTCTGCTAATATGGCCAGTGCAGCTGATTGGTTAGGTCAGTTCAGTGTTCTCAGCTGCTGCCAGTCTGATGGCTCCCTCTGCTTTCCAGAGAGCTGTGAGAACATTCTGGATCATAGGTGTGGAGCTATGCAGATGGCAGTATGAATATTTATACAGCCCTGGCCAATCCCAGGGAGCAGGGCCCTGATGGCACGATGGGTAACTTTATATATTCTCTGAGCACGCTGAGCTCTAGGTTTTTTCCTGGAGAGTATTAGTCCAGCCTGGAGGGCTTGCTCCCCCCCCCCAGGGCAGTGCTGTCATGTGCTTGTTTGTGAGGCCTCAGGTGGGGGATCTGAGGGCCTAGATGCTGAACCTACAGAGAGCCGACTGAGGGGCTGTCTGCTGAAGATCTGGTCTGGTATCATTAAACGAAAGTGTCGCTCGGAAGTTGGGAGGAGGCAACCAACTGTCCCTGGACGTTTTGTGAGTAGACTGCTGAGAGATCTTAAGAGTCCTTCTGGACTGCTGTCACCCCTCTTGTGCTAGAGAGGCGACATCGGCTGGTGTCCTGAAGAGCTCAGTCTATCTAGTTCTCTGTGAAGGGACTCCGCTTGTGTGCTTTAAGTGCTTCTAACACAAAGCCAAGTCCACAGTTTGCTATATACAAGGACTTCTGCTTCAGCTTTACAGAAAGGAGTTCACTGTCCTTAATCTGTGCTTAGTTTGTTTTTGGAGTTTTCCACCCAACTCTCTCATCCCTATCCAAGTTCTCCAAAAATAAAAACAAAAACAATAGACTGGTCGTTGAGTAAAGTGTGGCTGAGATTGTGTGCCTGGCTGCGGGGCGATCCACTGGGCAAGAACCCGGGCAAATTTCCAGCGGCTCCTATGGGAGTAATCGCAGTAATAACCAAAAGACTATCACTGGAGAATGAAGTCCAGAAATGGTAAAACTCCAGTAACCCAGAGCAGCCAATACAATGTCATAAGACCCGCATTGGTTTGATCCTCATTGGTTTCTGCACCTTGGTCCTTGTGCCGTCTCTTTGGAAAGGTTGAGATGTTTCTAGAAATGAGTGGCCGTGTCTCCAGCAGGCAAAGGCCAGTGTCACCTCTGCTCCGGGGAAGCCATGGATGGGGTATGGGACAGCCATCTTCTATAGAGCATCCAAACCTTCTCTAGGTACTTCCTGAAAATGTGACGCCCTCCGTACACCTGTAGACCTTTTTTAGAAAATTTCCCTTTTCAGACTATTCAGGAGTTATGGGGACAATCAGTTCCAACCAGAGCAAGTGAAGAAAAGGGAGAACAAGGATGGAAAATATTTATTGAATCTAATGGGAATGATCACATTTCTAATCACTGCATTCACTCCCATCCAAGAAAAATCACAACCCATCTCATGCACTTGTTATTGTGAATCCAGAAGTAGAACAACAATTCTGCCAAAATTGAGACATTGACATACATGGTACCTGAATGAAAAGTCATTTCAAATTATGGTGATCACATTGCATTTTAGTGGGAGGGGGGTGGGGGCCTCTTTAGGGAATGTTAGTACAGTTAAGATATTTTCTAGAGGAAGTGTCATGGCAAGGAAGTTGTTGGAGATTCTGCTCCAATGTCAGAGCTATTGTCTTACCCCAGGAGAAGGCCTAGCAGGGGGTCACAGGGCATTGCAGGGCCCATAGCGTTATCAGAAATGGATGCCTAATAATTCTAATAACTGGATTTGCTCCCAGTCAAGAAAAATCATAACCTGTCTCATGCACTTGTCAAAGTGAGTCCAGATGTAGAACTTCCATTCTAACAAAATTGAGACATTGACACGGTAACTGAATGAGAATTCATTCGAAATAAGTCGAGCCCATGAAGTCATCGAATGATTAATGAGCAATTTTTATACTTCTTACCTGGAAGTTTGAATGAAATTCTAGAGGTGTAAGTCCAGCACTGCTCTCCACAGTGTCCCCCTACTTATCCCCAACAACCCATCCCCCGCAGCTCTTCTGAATCCTCAGTGACATCACTATCCTTGGACTCCTTTCCCACCAGCTGTACTACAGTATAAACACAAACTGCTCAGATACTGTCCAGAATTGTTCTGAATATCATCCAAAAATACAAACCCCATGTGTGCCAGAAATATCTTCCCCCCGCCCCCAGTGGACTGTGTTTATCTCTTATGTCATTAGAAATGGATAATCAAATTACATCTTCATCCAATATAATCATCATAACCACCTTCATCCAATGTGATCACCATAATCCTTCTTCATCCAACGTGATCATCATAATCCATCTTCATCCAATATGATCATCATAACCATCTTCATCCAATGTGATCACCATAATCCATCTTCATTCAATGTGATCATCATAATCCTTCTTCATCCAATGTGATCATCATAATCCATCTTCATCCAATATGATCATCATAACCATCTTGATCCAATGTGATCACCATAATCCATCTTGATCCAATGTGATCACCATAATCCATCTTGATCCAATGTGATCACCACAATCCATCTTCATCCAATGTGATCACCATTAACCATCTTCATCCAATGTGATCACCAAAATCATCTTCATCCAATGTGATCACCATAATCCGTCTTCATCCAATGTGATAACCATTATCCATCTTCATCCAATGTGATCATCACAATCCATCTTCATCCAATGCGATCATCATAACCATCTTCATCCAATGTGATCACTATAATCATCTTCATCCAATGTGATCATCATAATCATCATAATCATCTTCATCCAATGTGATCACTATAATCATCTTCATCCAATGTGATCATCATAATCATCATAATCATCTTCATCCAATGTGATCACCATAATCCATCTTCATCCAATGTGATCACCACTAACCATCTTCATCCAATGCGATCACCTTAATCCGTCTTCATCCAATGTGATCAACATTATCCATCTTCATCCAATGTGATCATCATAATCCATCTTCATCCAATGCGATCATCATAACCATCTTCATCCAATGTGATCACCATAATTATCTTCATCCAATGTGATCACCATAATTATCTTCATCCAATGTGATCACCATAATCCATCTTCATCCAATGTGATCACCATAATCCATCTTCATCCAATGTGATCACCATAATCCATCTTCATCCAATGTGATCATCATAATCTATCTTCATCCAATGTGACTATCATAATCATCTTCATCCAATGTGACTATCATAATCATCTTCATCCAATGTGATTACCATAATCTATCTTTATCCAATATGATCATCATAATCCATCTTCATCCAATGTGATCATCATAATCCATCTTCATCCAATGCGATCATCATAACCATCTTCATCCAATGTGATCACTATAATCATCTTCATCAAATGTGATCATCATAATCATCTTCATCCAATGTGATCACCATAATCCATCTTCATCCAATGTGATCACTATAATCATCTTCATCAAATGTGATCATCATAATCATCTTCATCCAATGTGATCACCATAATCCGTCTTCATCCAATGTGATCACCATAATCCGTCTTCATCCAATGTGATCACCATTATCCATCTTCATCCAATGTGATCATCACAATCCATCTTCATCCAATGCGATCATTATAACCATCTTCATCCAATGTGATCATCATAACCATCTTCATCCAATGTGATCACCATAATCATCTTCATCCAATGTGACTATCATAATCATCTTCATCCAATGTGATTACCATAATCATAGGTGTGCGCAGCCTATTGCATTAGGGTGTGCACCCCAAATCTCAAATACACATGAGCGCCACCTGCTATCGCAGAAAGGAGGCTCTGGTGGTGGAAGACAGTTGATTGGTAGCATATTACGTTATGCCCTAAATACGGGTGTAACGTTTTCCTACTGTTGAACCTAGCCTTTACTATAACGGGGGCATTTACACTGGCCACTGGCGCCCCCAACTACCCATCTGGTGTTTTTCCTGGATAATGTTAATGCACATGGGGTGATTAGGGTGTGCCCAGGCACACCTGGCACACCCTGTGCGCATGCCTATGAACATAATCCATCTTCATCCAATGTGATCACCATAGTCATCTTCATCCAATGTGATCACCATAATCATCTTCATCCAATGTGGTCATTATAATCCATCTTCATTCAATGTGGTCAATATAATCCATCTGCATATGGCAGAGGAGTATCTCCCTTTCCTGCTATACAATGCAGGACACCCATAATTTGGGGGGAATGGCTGCAATTCCCTCCAGAAACAAGTGCCGGGATTCCCCCTTGACTTGCAGTGCAAGTCATATATACTGTATATTATATATCTATCATTTGGGTTTTATTTTAGGGGTTGGGAGTATGGGGTATACTTTAAAGAGCCAGTTCCTATTTCCGGCATTGCCATACATGAGGCCCACAGAGATCCGTCAATGCCTGCAGGTGGACTGCTCCCTGTTCCAGAGCTCCGCCCCATCAGACATCTACCAATGGCAGTTCACATATGCTACTGGCAGTCCACAGACTACTGGCAACTTAAATGGGAGGAGCAGACTAACAGCAGTTTATTATATAGGGGGCAAACCATCAGAAGCAGATATGGAAGGCAGACTATTAGTAGCTCGGTTACATACTGTCAGCAGACCAACAGCAGCGTATATGGGGGTGGAGGTGGTGGTGGAGCAAAGGGGAAGACAGGCAGAAATTTATACAGAGGGTGGCGGGAGACCCCCATCATCATATCTGAGGAGGGGACCATCAGTCACTCATATGGATGGTAGAATGATCTCAGCAGCATCTCAGGCTGATTTCAAACTGATGCCATTGATGCAAGCCCATCGACACAGGACCTAATGTTGGGATAGAACCACTGGTTGCTTATATAGGGGGTAGGCTGCTGGTAAATTACTTAGGGGCAAATAATATGGGTAGACTATAGACAAAACATATGGAGTGAACAGACTATAGACAGATTATATGGGGTGAAGGCAGACCATTGGGAGTTTATATGCTGGAGTAGATCTCTGACATATGATAGGGAGGAGGGAATCAAATAATTAGCAGCTTATTGAGGGGGGAGATAGACCACCAGCATCTTATGGGGGGGTCAGACCCCTCTTTTGGGAATGTTAGTACAGTTGAGATGTTTTCCAGAGGAAGTGTCATGGTGAGGAAGTGGATGAAGATTCTGCTCTAATGTCAGAGGTATTGCCTCACCCCAGGAGAAGGCCTAGCGGGGGTCACAGGGCTTTGCAGGGCCCATAGCATTATCAGAAATGGATGCCTTGTGGTAACAGGTACTCTTTATTGGTGTGCAGTGTTTTCTTTGCTGTGAAAAGTTCCTGTTATGGGTAGAATTCCTCCTTGATAGGCTCTCTGCTGGTCTCTGAGGCGTTCTATAATTCTGTGTTTGGTGACTAATCTGTCTCTGGGGATTGCATGGTCTGCCCTCGGTCTGTCCCACATAATGACGCCGTCCCTGGGGCCCATTCAATGCCTTCTTGCACCCAGTCTGAGAGCCGCCGGTCTCATTCCTCCAGCATTCAGATCCACGCCGATACTTGTTCTCCGTACCTGCTTATTATTGACTGTAACAGGTAATTTGGTGCACACAATAGGTAACACACACCGGCTCATGTCTGCCTAAGATCAAGCTGAAAAGAGGATTAACTTTTGCTGGAGAAAATACCCCGAACCAATCGCCTGACGGGAAATGCTTTACAGGAAACAAGTTTACTGAGTAATAGATGAGATTATGTTCCCGCCGCCATCTCTGGACTGGTCCTTAGTATGGCAAGGTGTTTGATGACAAAGAGTATGGTGGTGGAGTGCTGGATCTACTTATGAGTGGAAAATGGGCTTGCTAAGTAGTCCTTACAGGGAGCTTTCTGTCAGCTGAGGTGAACCTAGGGGTCCCTGGAGGGTACAAATAGAAAATACAAGAATGAGAGCATCACAGGGTTGTATCAGGTCCAGAGGATATAGCCAAAGCCTTTCAGGGGCTCTCAACTCCCCTTCTTCAGGGTTTATAATGGCTAACATTGGGTTGTTCAGTGAGAAATTTCCACAAGCCTGGACCTGTGCGCCATCAAACTTGGCTTGCATCCATGCCATCCATCCAGAGACAGCGACAGAGGGACCAGCTCTGTAACTACATAGAAAAGAGTGATGTAAGAACGTTGGCTGTGGCCTACATCCATGGCATCCATCAAAAGACAAACACAGATGGTCCAGCTCCATAGTGGTATCAAAAGGTCGTGCATCTATGACAGTGATGGCGAACCTTGGCACCCCAGGTGTTTTGGAACTAAATTTCCCATGATGCCCAGCTACACTGCTGAGTGCATGAGCATCATGGGAAATGTAGTTCCAAAACATCTGGGGTGCCAAGGTTCACCATCACTGATTTATGCCATTCATCGAGAGGCAAGAACTAAAGGACCACAATGATGACTGCATAGAAAAGAGTGATGTCAGAACGTCAGCCACGGTCTACATCCATGGTATCCATCCAGAGGCAGCAACAGAGGGGCCAGCTCTGTGACCACATAGAAAAGAGTGATGTCAGAACGTCGGCCATGGCCTGCATCCATGGTATCCATCAAGAGACAAAGACTGAAGGACCAGCTCTGTGACTGCATAGAAAATAATGATGTCAAAAGGTTGACCAGGCCTGCATCCATGGCATCCATCAAGAGGCAGTGACAGAGGGACCAGCTCTGTTACTACACAGAAAAAAGTGATGTCAGAACGTCGGCTATGGCCTGCATCCATCGAAAAGCAAACACAGAAGGAACAGCTCCATAGTGGTGTCAAAAGCTCGGCAATGGCCTGCATCCATGGCATCCATCCAGAGGTGGAGACAGAAGGACCAACTCTGTGACCGCATAATAAAGAGGTTGGCCAGACCTGCCTCCATGGCATCCATCCATCGAAAGGCAAACACAGAAGAACCAGCTCCACAGTGGTGTCAAAAGGTAGGGCACGGCCTGCATCCCTGGCATCCATTGTGAGGCAAAGACTGGAGGACAGGCTCTGTGACTGCATTGAAAATAATGATCCTGGAAGTCACACATCTATGGTATCCTGGAGAGGTGAATAAAGTGGCAACCTCAGCCTGGACCCCAACTAGTCCACGCCCCCAATGCATTTTACTCCCCCCAGAGCTTAGTCATGGTGGAGTGAAACGCGTTGGGGTAGTGGCCTGGTCGGTGTCCAGGCTGAGGTTGCCACTATATCCACCTCTCCAGGA
Source organism: Aquarana catesbeiana (assembly GCF_042186555.1). NCBI lineage: Eukaryota > Metazoa > Chordata > Amphibia > Anura > Ranidae > Aquarana > Aquarana catesbeiana. Next base: position 341,954,723 of record NC_133330.1, read on the forward strand.
TACCATAGATGTGGGACTTCCAGGGGCTACCCCCTTTTTCTCTTGAATTTTGAGCTCCATCCCCTGTCAGCACTGTAGCAGCAGCTGCGGAATCACTGTCTACATACCCCCCCTCTCCACCGAGCCTGAGTGGCACACATACATTTCCCAGGTCATAGAAAATAATGATGTCAGAACATTGGCCATGGCCTGCATTAATGCCTTCCATAGAAAGGCCAGAAGGACCAGCATGGTGACTACATAGAAAATAATGATGTCAGAACATTGGCCATGGCCTTTATACATGGCACGCATTGAGAGGTGGAGACAGAGTGAACAACTTCATGACTGCATAGAACATAGTGATCATGTCAGAAGGCTGGCTATTTTGTGGTGTGTGGTTTCCACAATGTGTTGTGAGTTTGTTGTGCGTCTCTCACATTGGTTCAAGTGATAAGCAGTTTTTCTAACAGGGTCATAGTTATCCTTGGCTCTCAAAGGGTTAGTTTTGTCTCTTAGGGCCGCATCGTGACAGTGGCACCAAAATACAACATTCTCTAATGTAAATGGAACACTACAGAAGTGTGATGACCAGCGAGGTGCCATCGGAGGAGAGAAAGGCCTTAGCGGTCACATTGGCCCTGTAGGGGTTAATACGTCCATCCCTGATCCCTCTCCACCTTTACAGCTCTGTCCCCCCATAAACCTGGATCTGTAGACTTGCCCGTTGGCTGCAAGTTTTTATGTTGTGCTTCAGCCGCCAGAAATGCTCGGCCGGACGATGCGGTGATTTCATCACTTTACAAGCAGGAGATTGTCCTCTGCGTCTGGGGACAACGTCATTTCTCTATCAGCACAACGGCACATAAAACTCTGCAGTCTTTATGATATCATTTTATTCTGGAGACCTCAGTGACTGAAATTTACCCTGACAATCTCTGGAAGCGCTTTTCCGCTACTTTTACAGGACGGAGAGAAAAATGGACTCTTCAACATGATGATCCTCCAGACGCGGGCAGCTATTCACAAAGACGTTGTTTCCTGACACATATAATATTTCTTTTCTACTTGGTGCCGAGTTATTAAGAAACACTTTGATAGTCATTCAGGAAAACAAGAAGAGTCTTCCTGGAGTGGGGGTTGCTGTACCATAAATGGGAGGGGGGCACCCTTATTATGGGGGGATGCTATTGGTAGGGTAGGCTATATGTGGGGATTTGCAGACTGATGCCCCCCCCATGGTCTGTCTTTGTAGGATGGCACAATGCCAGCGGACATCTCCATTGCTTTGATCCTGGTGTGTACTGCTGCCGCTGTAGGTTCAGTCCTTGGATGGGAAGATGGCAGTGGCCCTCCTCAATAGGGTGTGAATACTGCATTGGCCATCTCCCGTTTTATTGACCTTTTCACCACTTAAATGGTGGACCAACCAACTTCTTAAATTGGTGCCGCGTTATTAAGAAACACTTTGATAGTCATTCAGGAAAACTAGAAGAGTTTTTCTACAGTTGGGGTTGCTGTACCTTGAATAGAGGGGGCACCTTTGTTATGTGGGGGGGGGGGGGGGTGCTATAGGTAGGGTCTGTCTGGGACACGTAATTTATTATGGGAGGCTTTGCAGCCTGATGCCCACCATGGTCTGTGGAATGGCACAATGCCAGTGGACATCTCCATTGCTTGGATCCTGGTGTGTCCTGCCACCGCTGTAGCCCCTTTTCCTTGGATAGGAAGATGTTGGTGGAAGAGGCTGTTTGGAAAGGTTAATTATTGTATAATGCTGTTTTGGATTCCTTAGTGAGACAAAGGTGGACCTTATCTTCTTATATGTTATCAGTCTTACTGGGATGTGTAAAGAGCAACAGAAAGGGCTGAAATACCTCTTCAGGAGAAAAGGATGCTTGTGTTGTGATGAGAGGTTAGTAATGACTGCGGACCACTAGAGGTCTATATGGTTTTTTGCAAATTGTATTTATTGATTTGTTATTAAAGTCATAAAAAACAAAGCCTAATGAGCATACCCAGGTGTAAATACTACAACATAGTAAAAAAAAAAAAAGAAAAAAAAAAAAGGGACCAGGGCAGTCCAGCACTCGATGAACCAGACATGATGACTCCAGCAAAAGATAAAGTGAGAAGAAAGCTTCCAGCAGGACTATAGTATTCCCTTTCTAAAGAGAAAGTGCATATGATAGTGATAGTATAATGGAGTTTTCTCAGTTGAGGGAGTGGTAGTAGACGGTTCTAACCAGATGTCCCATACCTTAGAACATTTTTTGGGGGAAGCCTCTAGATTCACAGCAAAAACGCTGCATTAACCGGGTGCTTCCACAAGTCAATTATGGAGGCCAAGGGAAATTTCCATGTAAAAAGTATAGCCTTGCGAACATAAAACAACAACAAACCTCATAGTGTTCTCATGGCTCTGGTTGTGGCCAAGGGATGGACCAATCCCAACATGCATACATCAATAGTTAAGGGCAATGAAATGGTAGTTGTGGAGCATTTGCACTGGGATAGGGCCGTCTTAATAGCATCATGGGCCCCTGGGCAAAGTAATGCACTGGGGCCTGTACTAGCCTGCCCCAATTTACACACCTACTTTCAAGAATTTAAGCACAAAACGTTGATAAAATAAACATATATTTATTAGCACTTTCAATAAAAATCACAAGAAAACATTCCATTAATCACAGATCGGCAGTGCGTGTAGATCTCCGTGGCCATTGGTGGTCATGGTCAGGTTTGGCCTAACAGTGGGAATGGCTTAAAGAGGGTGATTATACAGAACCTGAGCCTAGTCCCTGTATACACTCTACACATGTGGCAAAGTTCTTGTACCCACAAAATACTTCTAATTACTGTGCTACAAATGACAGTCCCACAGACACGCATAAACCTCAGGACAAACAAGGGATCATTTTAGAAAATTAAAATTTTCATTTAGATATGCTTTTCTTCTCACAAAAATATATAATTTTGCCTGACTCAGCCTACCTTAAAGTAGAACTTTATTAAAACCAGCAACATTTGAGATATCCAACACTTTGGCCACGGCTATGCAATGTACAGTATATATACAGTATATAGTGCAGGCATCAGGAGTAAAGATGCCCATAGAGTAATCTTTTTTTTTTGTTTGTTTAGCCAGCAGGCCGATTAAAAAAAAAAAGTGATTCCTTCATCCAAGCCCAAAACAGCACCCCCCTAGTTCTGGCTCTGACGGGCCCCCCTACAACTGGGGTCCCTGCAGTAAGATGGTCCTGCACCAGGACACCTCCTCCCAAAAGGACCATATGACAGGACAATCACAAAAAACATGTATAAAGGGGGCAAGATCCTCCAGGCAGCATCAAAATCTAGAGGGATGTTCGGGGAAAATCCTGTGCAGCCTTTGAGGAGTGAAATATATTCCATGAAGAATCCTGAATTGGATCAAACGATCTTGTGTAGAGACCACTTGCAACATGGGATAGCCCCATACATCCTCCCAGTCCTCAGCATCCAACTGCAGTACCTCCCTATGCCAGCGAGGCCCACATGGTTGGTCTCATGATAATTTGCTGTGTTAGTGGAAAGTTTGGTCTAGATGAGGCAGCGCCCTCCTCAGTAGGCCGTGAATACTGCGATGGCTATCTCCCGTTTAATTGACCTTTTGGCCACTTAAATGGTAGACCAACCAACCTTCATAACTTGAAGTATCCTCCGATAACGATCGATGAGTCTACATGGCCAGGAAGAAGTCAGTAAATGGCCATCGAATGTCCCTTTGCATCTTCTAATTTTTGATGCTTTGTGACCATGAAGGCAGCAGCACCTTTGTTTGTGCTAATACACTTCCATGTATTGTTGGGCTGGGAATAATCGCTTTTCTTCGCCTACTTTTCAGAAGATCAAATAGACTTTAGGGCCGGTGCTGGGAGACGGAGCAGTTAATACAATAAGAGAAAGCTTAAGGAGAGCTGCTAAATCCTGGATATGTTTCTTATTGCATCCACTCCGAGAGGAAAGTTTGCATCTATTTTACTCTGGCTATTTTAAAGGCTGTCAGAGTTGGTTAGTCTCTCAAAATTAGTCCTTTGGATCATCTTCTTAGTAAAAACAAAATCAGAGCTTTTTTTTCCCAAGCAATAGCGGATTAGGGCGAGGAGCTTTGTTTAGCTAAAGCGAAGGATTAGAAAAGATTTGCCCTCATAAAGTTGTGGTTTGATGGTGCTTTTATCCCTAGATGTTGCTAAAGCTGTGTTGCTGCAGGATTAGAAGCGTACAAAGAGTTCCCTTGTGCTGTCTCCCAGGCAGGAGAGAAGGAGAAGGAGGGCTGCCCAGGCCAAGCTGCCTGGTCACAAATCCAGACTTTAATTCCGATGACACAAACTTCTCCGGACAACTCCTGAATGCAGCATTTCCAAGACAACTAGTGGGAAGAGCCGGCTCCGGGGTTCAAACGCCTCTCGCTTCACCTCCATAGACCCGGCCCAGCCACCAGCTTGTCCTCATCTGCAAAAGAGGATCTCCTGGTGGGGGGGAGGGGGGAGAGAAGATGTCAAAAAAGATCAGCAGAGGGTTTATCTGACCGGTATTGGGCTGCACCTGGAGACCACCGACCATCAAATATCGGCCCCACCTTGTGAGGTTCAGGACCTCTTCCACTTCCATCCTCCACATCCAGCTCAGGGCCTCCTCCATCTCCATCCACTACATTCAGCTCAGGGCCTTCTCCACCTCCATCCACCACATTCAGCTCAGGGCCTTCTCCACCTCCATCCACCACATCCAGCTCAGGGCCTTCTCCACTTCCATCCACCACATACAGCTCAGGACCTCCTTCACCTCTATCCACCACATCCAGCGCACAGCCTTCTCCACCTCCATCCACCACATCCAGCTCAGGACCTTCTCCACCTCCATTCACCACATCCATCTCAGGGCCTCTTTCACCTCCATCCACCACATGCAGCTCAGGCCCTTCTCCACCTCCAACCACCACATCAACCTCAGGGCCTTCTCCACCTCCATCCACCACATCCAGCTCATGACCTTTTCTACCTCCATCCACCACATCCAGCTCAGGTCCTCCTCCACCTCCATCCACTACATCCAGCGCAGGGCCTTTTTACACCTCCATTCACCACATCCAGCTCAGGACCTTCTCCACCTCCATCCATTACATCCAGCTTAGAACCTCCTCCACATCCATCCACCACATCCAGCTCAGTACCTTCTCCACCCCCATCCACCACATACAGCTCAGGGCCCTCTCAACCTCCATCCTCTACATCCAGCTCAGGACTTTCTCCACCTCCATCCAGCACATCCAGCTCAGGGCCTTCTCCACCTCCATCCAGCACATCCAGCTCAGGGCCTTCTCCACCTTCACCCACCACATCCATCTCAGGAGGACCTCAGAATTTCCCCATTGTGTGAGGGGCAGAGACACAAGCTACAGCAGGAAATCTCCCTATTGTGGGAGGGGCAGAGACACAAACTCACGAACTCTTCGCATTAAAGATCCTGAGGGGCACAGGATGCTTGTGAGTAATTAAGTCCACTCCAGTCTATGCAAAACTTATGTAGACAAGGTCAGATGGTTGGTACACTGAGTGGAGAGAATGGGCATAGAAACCAATGAATGCAGGATCCTGTACATAAAAGTTCCGACAAGGTGGTAACAGAGTCTGTGTAACATGGCTGAACTGGGCCGGCAGCACACAGAGTTTTGCAGTTCAGTTTTGGAAAGAATACCAGAGACAGCTTATGGTACCCGGCAACATCTGACAGAGGAGGTCGCTGGAAGGTGGTCCGGCAACAAGGCACCTGAATGTGGGAGGGGCCCCTGGCTGGTGACGCATGTGAGCAGTCCGTATCCTGTCCCTCCTCCTCTGGAACCTTTCACTAAGCTAGAAACGCTGTCCCTGACCATCGAGTTCCTGTCCCTGACCAGTGGGTTCCTGCCCCTGACCAGCAGGTTCCTGTCCCTGTCTGACCTAGCCACTTCGCCTGCTACAGTAGGACAGTGCTATTTATTAGCACTACCCACATTAAAGATGGCTGCTGAGGTCCAATTGGATAGCTGCTCTCCTGATAACACCAACAGAGGCCTCAAAGGAACAAGAGTTCCTCCTGTCCTCCACTCTCTCTGCATGGTGGCTGCAGCAAGGAGCCACCTGTGCATGGAGACCGAACTGCACCCGCCTACACCGAGACCCCAGTTTTGGATGGAGTGACACCCCCTGATAATACATCTCCAATCTTGGTATGGAACTCTATTGCTTCTCTTATGGTAGATATCTTTCTAAGTTGTATATCGCCCATTGTATATCTCATTGTATCGTTCCCATTTTATGACGTTCTCTGTATTTTAGGAAATAATTAGATATATCTTAGAGTTACACAAGTGACTCTCTTACAATATTTCGCCTTGTAGGGAAATCTGCAACACTCTGAATCCCGGACAGCTTTGTAACCATGATGACCAGTACAATGTGGAACCAGTCAGGCTCTTCTTTTTCTAAAATAGAAATAATACAACGAAATGCTATCATTTTAAAATTGAACAAAATGGAAATAAGAAACGTAGTACACACTACCACCTCAAAGGCATGGAAAAATGCTTGCATAAATCAAACAAAGTAGATAAAATCAGTCCATATCCTAGAATGCATAAAGGTGATACTGAATGGTGAGACATAGAAAGGGAAAGTCTTTCAGGGTCACCAACACTCAAAAAACACAGCCTCTTACCTTAAGGATTTGACCACCTCAATGAGTGGTCAATTAGTGCAGTTATATTGCCTCCAGATAAGAGTAATCAAATGATCCCCAGTATATATGTCCTTCCTGGATCCAGCACTAAAGCAGCTAGAGTTTCTCACCAAATCAACATATAATTAGAGAAGAGAGAAAAAGGCCACCTCATAATGTAGTATGATCCAAAAAAAGATAGTTTTAATAAAGTATCACTTACAAGCATCGATGAATCAACAGCATAAAAATTTGGAGTATCATCAAACCATCAAGATGGCCGTGGTCCGTGGCGGTGTGCGATGACGTCACACGACTTGACTCCATCCTCCGCGTTTTGTCACCAACGGACGTCGATATCTTTTTTCTACGTTTTGAAATAAAGTTCAGCCAAGGCAAGATGACTGCTACTAACTTTTGAAGCTTCTTCCGTGCGCCTTTCTGATTTAGTTTCACTTTGTTATGTGGCCAAACCTGGATCAAAATTAAACTCAGCAGGGACCAGCTGAACTTCAATCCATGTATGGGCACCCTGGTTTTATAAAAGTCAGTCTACCAATCAATTTCTGTACAACCAGCCTTTTGGGTTTTTCCTTGATCAGTCATTACAACCGGCTATAACTGGCAGCACTGAGCAGGGTTTTCTGATGGTGGGGAAGGCTCTTCACTGTCAGAGCACAATAGCACAGCGGGAAGATTCCCCCATCCACTGCAAATGTGTGGATGGGGGAATTGGATAATTTTTATGGACTGCATTAGTCTGGCTTCATGGTTACCTATCATTCTCATGGCCAATTGGATGGTGGGATGGAAGTAGGTGGAACTTAACAACCAAGTCGGGAGAAGTTATGCCTCTGTAATGCCCCGTACACACTTTCAGCCAACAAGCTCACATCCAACATTTCCCGTCGGAATCGTGTGGACGCGGCATAAGGGAGACTTGAAACTAGTGTTGCTCCAATACCACCACTGTAATGCCCCATACACACGGTCGGATTTTCCGACGGAAAATGTGTGATAGGACCTTGTTGTCGGAAATTCCGACCGTGTGTGGGCTCCATCACACATTTTCCATCCGATTTTCCGACACACAAAGTTTGAGAGCAGGATATAAAATTTTTCGACAACAAAATCCGTTGTCGGAAATTCCGATCGTGTGTACACAAATCCGACGGACAAAGCGCCACGCATGCTCAGAATAAATAAAGAGATGAAAGCTATTGGCTACTGCCCCGTTTATAGTCCCGACGTACGTGTTTTACGTCACCGCGTTTAGAACGATCGGATTTTCCGACAACTTTGTGTGACCGTGTGTATGCAAGACAAGTTTGAGCCAACATCCGTCGGAAAAAATCCTAGGATTTTGTTGTCGGAATGTCCGAACAAAGTCTGACCGTGTGTACGGGGCATTAGACTGAGTACAAGTACCGATACTTTTTTCAAGTACTCGTCGATACCGATTACTGATAGTTTTTTGTCATGTGACAGTGGCACTAATTTGCAGCACCGATGACGTGTGGACTGTGTCAGTAGTTTTTATTTTTAATCTTTTTACCATTTTATTTTTTACAATTAATTATTGTTATTCATTTTTTTTTTTTTACAATGCTTTCTTCTTTTTTTTTTTGGTGGTGGTGGTGGGGGGGGGAGTGGACGTTGTCAGTGTTTTTTTTATTTTATTTTTTATTATTTTTACAATAATAGCCTCAGCTGCATTGAAGATGAATGGAGAGGAGACAGAGGCTCCTCTCCATTCATAAACTGAAGCATCGTAGACATAGTTTACCATGCTCAGTGACAGTTGAAATGAAAAGGAAGGAGCCGGTAAATGACATTTACCGGCTCCTTCCTCCACTCTCCATCCTGACAGATTGAGGACACAGGGGGCGGAGGAGCACGGAGGGGGGCGGAGGAGCACGGAGGGGGACCGGAGCATGGAGGGGGGACCGGAGCACAGAGGGGGACCAGAGCACGGAGGGGAACCGGAGCATGGAGGGGGACCCGAGCACAGAGGGGGACCAGAGCACAGAGGGGGACTGGAGCATGGAGGTGAACTGGAGCATGGAGGGGGACCGAGGAGCACTGAGGGGGACCGGAGCATGGAAGGGGACTGGAGGAGGATATGGGGGACAGTCAGAGACGATCTGTAATTGTGACTCCACCCCAGCACCGCACCGATCGTCCCTGACTGCCCATGTATCGGATTAAGCATCGGAGCCTTTGCCCGAGTACAAGTACTTGGGCAAATACTCGGTATCGGCACCAATACCGATACTAGTATCGGTATCGGTGCAACCCTACTTGAAACTATAATTCAGAGGGGCACATGTAAGGCTTTTCTACTAAAAGCGTAGAACTTACCCCCATTTGCGTATACCAGGGATGTCAAACTTAATTTAATCGCTGGCCGCATCAGCAGTATTGTTGCCCTCAAAGGGCTGGATGTATCTGGGATGCGCTTTATACAGAGTGCAGCGTTCAGGAGTGTGCTATATACAGAGTACCGTTCCAGGGGTGCCCCATGCAAAGAGTGCAGAGTTCCAAGGGGGTGCTATGTACAGAGTACAGGGTTCAGAAGTGCATTATGTACAGAGTGCAGGGTTCAGTAGTGCATTATGTACAGAGTGCAGAGTTCCAAGGGGGTGCTCTGTACAGAGTGCAGGGTTCAGGAGTGTATTATGTACAGAGTGCAGGGCAGAGGCGTATCTAGTGAAAATGGCGCCTATGGCAAGCACTGAAACTGCGCCCCTGTCAAAAAAAAACCAACAAAACAAAAAAAACAGCTAACAAAACTACAAGTCAAGCTCTTTAATCCTTCTATTAACAAATTAGTACTACATAAACTGCCCAATGGATCAGTTCGCCCCTGGTCATTAAACATTCTACATTCAGTGAAAGTTAGTGTACTGCAATGTTTGCTCTGCATGAACTTTCACTGAATGTAGAATGTTTAAGGAGCTTGTTGCACAAATCACTTTATTAAACTTTATGATATCTATTTATTTAATCCATATTGAGCACTATTTGATTGTGTGTATATGCCAAGCACAAGCAGCCAATCAAATATGGTGCTCAATATGGATTACATTAATATGCATAGCCATAAATATCAGAAATAAAAGTGTAATAAAGTGATTTGTGCAACAGCAGGTACTACTTTTAAATAGACTGCGAATGTGACTACAGCAGATGACCAGACTGCGAATGTGACTACAGCAGATGACCAGACTGCGAATACAGGAGATGACCAGACTGTGAATGCGACATACTACAGGAGATGACCAGAATGCAAATGCGACATACTACAGGAAATGACCAGACTGCAAATTCGACATACTACAGGAGATGACCAGTCTGCGAATGCGACATACTACAGGAGATGACCAGAATGCGAATGCGACATACTACAGCAGATGACCAGACTGCGAATGCGACTACAGCAGATGACCAGAATGCGAATGCGACATACTACAGGAGATGACCAGAATGCGAATGCGACATACTACAGGAGATGACCAGAATGCGAATGCGACTACAGCAGATGACCAGTCTGCGAATGCGACATACTACAGGAGATGACCAGAATGCGAATGCGACATACTACAGGAGATGACCAGAATGCGAATGCGACATACTACAGGAGATGACCAGAATGCGAATGCGACATACTACAGGAGATGACCAGAATGCGAATGCGACATACTACAGGAGATGACCAGAATGCGAATGCGACTACAGCAGATGACCAGACTGCGAATGCGACTACAGCAGATGACCAGAATGCGAATGCGACCACAGCAGATGACCAGACTGCGAATGCGACTACAGAAGATGACCAGACTGCGAATGCGACTACAGCAGATGACCAGACTGCGAATGCAACGTACTACAGGAGATGACCAGACTGCGAATGCGACATACTACAGGAGATGAACAGAGACTGCGAATGCGACTACAGCAGATGACCAGACTGCGAATGCGATATACTACAGGAAATGACCAGACTGCGAATGTGACTACAGGAGATGACCAGAATGCGACTACAGCAGATGACCAGACTGCGAATGCGACTACAGCAGATGACCAGACTGCGAATGCGACTACAGCAGATGACCAGATTGCGAATGTGACATACTACAGCAGATGACCAGACTGCGAATGCGACATACTACAGGAGATGACCAGAAGGCGAATGCGACTACAAGAGATGACCAGACTGCAAATGCGACATACTACAGCAGATGACCAGACTGCGAATGTGACTACAGCAGATGACCAGACTGCGAATGCGACATACTACAAGAGATGACCAGACTGCGAATGTGACTACAGCAGATGACCAGATTGCGAATGTGACATACTACAGCAGATGACCAGACTGCGAATGCGACATACTACAGCAGATGACCAGACTGCGAATGTGACTACAGCAGATGACCAGATTGCGAATGTGACATACTACAGCAGATGACCAGACTGCGAATGCGACTACAGAAGATGACCAGACTGCGAATGCGACTACAGCAGATGACCAGACTGCGAATGCGAAGTACTACAGGAGATGACCAGAGACTGTGAATGCGACTACAGCAGATGACCAGACTGCGAATGCGACATACTACAGGAGATGACCAGACTGCGAATGCGACTACAAGAGATGACGAGACTGCGAATGTGACTACAGGAGATGACCAGAATGTGACTACAGCAGATGACCAGACTGCGAATGCGACTACAGCAGATGACCAGATTGCGAATGTGACATACTACAGCAGATGACCAGACTGCGAATGCGACATACTACAGCAGATGACCAGACTGCGAATGTGACTACAGCAGATGACCAGACTGCGAATGCGACATACTACAAGAGATGACCATACTGCGAATGTGACTACAGCAGATGACCAGACTGCGAATGCGACTACAGCAGATGACCAGACTGCGAATGCGACTACAGCAGATGACCAGACTGCGAATGCGACTACAGCAGATGACCAGACTGCGAATGCGACTACAGCAGATGACCAGATTGCGAATGTGACTACAGCAGATGACCAGACTGCGAATGCGACTACAGCAGATGACCAGACTGCGAATGCGACTACAGAAGATGACCAGACTGCGAATGCGACTACAGCAGATGACCAGATTGCGAATGTGACTACAGCAGATGACCAGACTGCGAATGCGACTACAGAAGATGACCAGACTGCGAATGCGACTACAGCAGATGACCAGACTGCGAATGTGACTACAGCAGATGACCAGACTGCGAATGTGACTACAGCAGATGACCAGACTGCGAATGCGACATACTACAAGAGATGACCAGACTGCGAATGCGACTACAGCAGATGACCAGATTGCGAATGTGACTACAGCAGATGACCAGATTGCGAATGTGACTTACTACAGCAAATGACCAGACTGCGAATGTGACTACAGGAGATGACCAGAATGTGACTACAGGAGATGACCAGAATGCGACTACAGCAGATGACCAGACTGCAAATGCGACTACAGCAGATGACCAGACTGCGAATGCGACATACTACAGCAGATGACCAAGTAGCCAGTTTAAAAATCTAAGCTTTCAGCAATGCACAGCTATACGGGGGATAAAGAACATTGTCAGGGAGGGTTTAGTAACACTGAGTCTATAGGTAGAAAGACCTACCTGACCAGCCGGGCTCACCTCTCAGAGGTCCGGAGGCGGAGCTTTCCGCGGTAGGGGTGGGGCTTACGGCGGTAGGGGCGGGGCTTGCGGCGGTAGGGGGCGGGAATATTCGTGGTCCAGGAGAGGCAATGCCAGTGCTCTGAGCACATACAGAGTACATGGGGCGGGGCAGGGCAGGGTCAGAGCGTCAGTGGAGCTCCCTGCCCCACCCCTCCCTGCTGACAGAGCCTCCCTCAGCCTAAACCGAGCCCGACAGCCATCTGATAGAACACCAGCGCCGCAATCCTGCAGGCTGACCACGGCACCGGTGGCTATATTAGTCTGGGAGGACAGTAGGGGTTTTTTTTTCATGCAGAGGGCGGCTTTTTGCCGCCCCTTCCCCCCATGGCGCCCATGGCACTTGCCATGGCTGCCATACCTTAGATACGCCACTGGTGCAGGGTTCAGGAGTGCATTATGTACAGAGTGCAGGGTTCAGGAGTGCACTATGTACAGAGTGCAGGGTTCAGGAGTGCATTATGCACAGAATACTAGGTTCAGGAGTGTGCTATGTACAGAGTGCAGGGTTCAGGAGTGCATTATGTACAGAGAGCAAGGTTCAGGAGTGTGCTATGTACAGAGTTAAGGGTTCAGGAGTGCATTTTGTACAGAGAGCAAGTTTCAGGAGTGTGCTATGCACAGAGTGCAGTTCCAGGGGTGCCCCATGCAAAGAGTGCAGAGTTCCAAGGGTGTACTATGTACAGATTGCAGGGTTTATGGTGTGCATATGCACAGTGTGCAACCCCAAACACCTTCTTTTCAAAGTTTCCTCGCATCTCTCTTCTCATCTCTCCAAGCTGGCATGGCTCCAGTACCTCCCTGTGTAGGTGGTTCTAGTACCGCTTTGCCTCATCTTGCAGGGAGATGGTTCTCTCTCTCAGATTCTGTCTCTACAGTGCCCTGCCATGAGGGCGTTCAGGGATCTGTTAGATCTGGGAACTGCTGAGAGAAAAGCTGTCCCTTGTAAATACAGAAGGTGATATGGAGCAGAGGGTGAAAGCTGGAGGTGGCGTAATGAAGTTCAACCATGTTCTAGCTTCAAAACTGGATGTGAGGGGCACATTACAAGGCCTGGCATCCGTATTCGGCCCATGAGCCTTTTGTTTGACATATGTGGCACATACAATCATCATAGAACTAAATCTGTAGTTTATGTTGTTCAGCCTAGGCTGTCAAACTGGCAACATTGAGGTGCGTCAGAAGAATAGTCTCTCCGGGTCTCTCCTGTTTAGCTGCCCAACAACGTCCTATGCAGCCTGGACACATCTCACCCTTCGGTCATCTCCAGGGCTGCTGTTAGAATTCACGGGGCCCCATACAGACAACCTGACACAGGGCCCATACAGACAACCTGACATTGGGCACCATACAGCCAATGCTTCACTTATGAATGAACACAGTGAGTGATCCGTACCAATCACTCATTGTGTTCATTCAGGAAAGGAAGAGGCTGGTAAATATGACATATTTTTTCTAACCCTTCCCCCACTCTCAATCTTGAAGGATCCTAGTGTATGCTTGCAATTGCCGACAGGAAGAAGAGGAGGGAACCCAGTAGAGCTGTGAGGGCAGAGGTGGCACACAGTGGGGCCTGGGCAGCAGGAGGAAACTTATGGTGCACAGGGAGAGTGATTGTTGTGATGGGGGGCAATTACTAGAACCAATCTTTTATATAGTTTGCTCTGCAGCAGCTGAGCCAACGGAAGGGAGAGGAGAAGAAGCCAGCTTGCAGCTGCTGCAGAGAGAGCCATACAGGGGATTGGTTCCAGTAATTGCCCCCCTTCCGTACAGATCACCCTGCCTGCCCGCATCCAACTCACCCTGCTGCCTAAGCCCCCCTGCTGGCCCAGGGCCCATACAGGAGGACTGGTTTTACCCCTTTATCTATGGTCCTGGTTGTCTCCTCTTCTGAGCCAATGACAGAGTCTATGTGTAGCTTCTATTACAGATGCATCCTGGTACACTGATGCCAGAACATTCCCTTCCACGTGATGGTAGAGAGATGGAACGGCCTTACGTGAAAAGTAGTAGCGGCTGGGAACCTGCCATTGTGGTACAGCACACTGTGCGAATTCATGGAAGGGGGCAGAATCCACCAGGCTGAAAGGCAGAAGTTGGAGAGCCAACAGCTTTGACAAGCTTGCATTCAGACGCTAGACATGTGGGTGGCAGGGACTGTATTTTTTTTCCACTGCAGCAGATGGGGCAGAGAAATTTTCCGGCTACAGTCTACAGCTGGTGGTGTGCTGCTGGCAGATGTGCTGCTAGGACCTGGGACACCCTGTGCTATACCATCATCCCTGGAGGCTGCTGAAAGGTAATGACTCGGTATCGCAGGGGCAGACTGAAGTGGGTAAGGAGGAGGAGGGACCGATTTGTGCCCTTTTGTGTGGCTTTTAGGTGCTCTTGCCAACGGGCTAAGTGGTTGGACGTTGCCTTGTTAAGCATGTGGTACCCAAATGGTTGGTGTTTTTGCCACGTTTGATGTGCCTGAGACACAGTTTTCAGATAGCAACAGTGCGATCTGCTGCAGAAGTGCTGAAAAAGGCTCAGACAGTTGAGCTTTGGGGAGTGGGCCAGGAGATAACAGTTGCAGAATGTGATGGAATAGGGTGGCTGCTCTCTACTCTTTCTTGTCTATGTCGGCCTCCTTGGGGTTGTGCCGCCTCACCTTCAGTTTCCTCCTCTGCTCTATCTGGCAATTAAGTCGCATCACTGACCTCATCATCATCTCCATCGACTCCATCTTCATCATTACCACTGTTGACAACTTGGCAATACGCTGTGGCTTGGGGAACATGAATGCCAATTTGTCTACTAGTGTTCCTCCCTCTCTCTAGGCTCTTGTTCCTGTCATCCTCAACCTTAGAACCAACATCTGAATCCAGTAATGGCTGGGCATCATCTAGGAGCAAGTGGCTGACGCTGTGGTCAAATAATTCAGCTGAATCCTCAATGGCTGACGGGGCTATGGCAGGAATAGATGTGGACAAGGAGGCAGGTTTATCCACTCTGGCAACTGCACACTTGTCTCTGCTTGTGTGACAGAGGCTGAGGAGGATGAGGAAGGTTTAGTAAGCCAGTCCACCACCTCCTCTGCATGCTGTGGCTGGATAGCATGGGCAAACTCACTAAACAGAGGAAATGATGCCCTGCCTGAGGACTGACCACCACGTCCACCTTTGCCTGTGGACACATTTGTTGCTGGCCCTCTTACAGTGCCAAGGGAACATCTGCCTCTCCTTGTTGTCCTCCCAGACATTATTGGGAGGGAGGGGGCGGTGCTTATAAGCAAATGTAAAGAAGAAGTTTAAATCTGTACGTAGATGCACTATAATCAATGTAAAGAGGTGTTTGGTGCACTTTAATTTGAGTACTCACACTACACAGACACACTCCACGGATACACTATAATATACTGCAATATAATGCGTCAAATGTACAGTGACGCACAAAACTATATGGCGTTAAACTGGCAGTAATGCACACAGAACCATATGGCGTTAAACTGGCAGTAACGCACACAGAACTATATAGCGTTAAAGTCGCAGTAACGCACGCAAAACGATATGGCGTTAAACTGGCAGTAACACACGCAAAACTATATGGTGTTGAACTGGCAGTAACGCACACAAAACGATATATGGCGTTAGACTGGCAGTAACGCACGCAGAACTATATGGCGTTAAACTGGCAGTAACGCACGCAAAACTATATGGCGTTAAACTGGCAGTAATGTACACAGAAGTAAATGGCGTTAAACTGGCAGTAATGCACAAAACTATATGGCGTTAAACTGGAAGTAACGCACAAAACTATATGGCGTTAAACTGGCAGTAATGTACACAGAAGTAAATGGCGTTAAACTGGCAGTAATGCACAAAACTATATGGCGTTAAACTGGAAGTAACGCACAAAACTATATGGCGTTAAACTAGCAGTAACGCACGCAAAACCATATGGCATTAAACTGGCAGTAACGCACACAAAACGATATAGCGTTAAACTGGCAGTAATGCACACAGAAGTAAATGGTGTTAAACTGGCAGTAACGCAATCAACTACACTGACACTATCTGAACTGTCCCTACTCTAGCTATACGGTAATGTCAAGATTACTGGCACGGTCTCACTACACTACAGTGAAACCTAAGGTAGAGGGTGCTACATGTATATCCTCTGTGTGAACAAGTGAAGTGTCAACCCAATATTATGTGAAAACATACACTTTTGTTCAAACAAATATCTTAAACGTGAATCTGGCGCTCACATCTAAAAAAATCTTATATGTAGAATAAATTAAAGTGCATATTTTATATATAATGTGCTTCTCAATCTCAAATAAATATAATTCATAAATAAAGTGCAACAGCGCAAAAAATAAAGTTCATATTCCCAATTTCAATCAAAAATATGATCCAAACGTGCATCTATTCAAAATCCTTGTTTTATTTTTACACACTTGTAAAACAAAATGATTAAGTTGTATTTAGATCAAAGGATGGTTTGGTAGGCAAAGAATACAGTTAACTGAAAGTATTGCTAAGCGAGGTAAAACTGCAAAGGAACAAATGCAATACAGTACAATACCCCTTTAAGACACGCCCACCCATCCCGCAGGACTGAAGATGTGAACAATAGGTCTAGGACTAATGCCCTGTACACACGACCGGTTTTGCCGTCGGAATCAACTCTGGAGGTTTTTCTGCCGGAATTCCGCTCAAGTTGTCTTGCATACACAAGCGCACACCAAAGTCCGACCGTCAAGAACGCGGTGACGTGCAACACATATGACAGGACTAGAAAAAGGAAGTTCAATGGCCAGTAGCCAATAGCTTCCGTCTCGTACTTGCTTCAGAGCAGGCGTCGTTTTTGGTGCGTTGGAACAGCATACAGACGAGTGGTTTTCCCGATAGTAATTAGTTCCATCGGAAAAATTTAGAACATGTTCTCTAAGTCCGTCTGAATTTTCAACGGAGGAAGTCAGATGGGGCATACACACAATCGGAATATACGATGAAAAGCTCCCATCAGACTTTTTCTGACGGACATTCCGCTCGTGTGTACGTGGCATAAGAGATTTTCCTCAAGTGAGAAAAAAGGAGTAGCAAAAATACAAGGATAACTCTCTTGTAGGTCCTCAATCAGAAGTGACTACCTTTAAAGTGTTACTAAACCCACAACAGTAAAATCAGTGTGTATATGTAGTAAAGCATTCTTGTTATACTCACTGTGGAACCTAAGGGGCACTGGTGGGCACTGATAGGCTGAACTGGTGGGCATTGATGAGGTGGTACTTATGGGCACTGATGAGGTGGCACTTATGAGCACTGATATGTGGCACTGATGAGCACTGATAGGTGGCACTGGTGGGCACTAATAGGCGGCACTGGTGGGCACTGATAGGCGGCACGGATAGGCAGTACTGATGGGCACTGATGGGCATTGATGGGTGGCACTGATGGGCGACACTGATGGGGATTACTGATGGGCATTGACAGCAGTGATGGGCATTGATGGGCAGCACTGATAGGCGGCACTGATTGCCAGCAATAACTGGCATCGCTAATGGGCACTGATTGGTGGCACTTGTGAGCAGTGATGGGCACTGATTTCTGCCAATGGTGTGTACTGATAACTGGCATTGGTGGGCAATGGTGGGCACTGATTTGTGACACTATTTTGCAATATTGTAATCAGGGCACTGATGATCAGTGCCCTGATTACATTCCTAGATGTCCCCCTGCCTGGAGATGCCGCTGATCGGCTCTCCTCGCCACATACTCAGGTGAGGAGCGCCTATTAATGGCACTTCCTTGTTCACATGTGACCGGTGTGATTGGACACAGCTGATCACATGCTTAAAGAGCCGCAGACGCGGCTCTTTCCAGAGATCGGGGTCGCGCCGTGTCCTAGCAACATGGCATGGCAGCGATCACCGCGCTGCATGCCCCCGTGGGTGCGCGACAGTGGCTGCATTTGCATGGTCTGTGTACTGTGGGAGACCAGATATATTGTCAAAGCTACCACCCACCACTAAAACTATGTATTGAGTTCTTATGCCGGCTTAGTTGGGGCCCTTAGTTGGCGCGCAGTGAAGGGTGCAGTCCCTTTAAGATGTTAAGGAAACAGATTGATCCCATTTGGTGGTAAAGCCATTTGCAGAGTTCTCCTTAATTTGTCGAACTAGTAGAAAGGGTCACATTAAGAATGTTAGTATGTAGGCAAGAGTCATTCTGGTGGTTAAATTGCTGGTAACGGTCACTTTAAGAAAAGATTGTAAGATGTATGTCTCTTTCAATGGAGAAGTTGAACTTGAGTGGCTATTTCCTTCCTTAAGGAGGAGAGAGAAGCGCTAAGCCAATCCTTTAAACAGCTTAGGAATTTATTAAGTATATAAGTATAAAACAACAATAAAAACTTGCATGAAAAATGTTGGAGCACTTTCAGAGTGCTAGAGCGGGTGGGAGCTTCCACGTGTAGTGTCACAGGAGCACAGGAGGACTGCCGGGAAGTCTCTATTGAGGGATCCACGAGCGCCGTGTGTTGGCTGCAGCTGGAGCCTCAGTAAGCCTCGTGCAGATGTCAGCTGAGTGTCTCTGGGTGGGAGTGGTCCATGGGAGTGGTCCAGGGCTGTCAAACTCGGGAGCCGCCCACACATACTGTCTGACCAATCAGAACGCGTTTCGAAGGCACGGTCTCGCCTTCTTCAGGAGCTGATGAAGAAGGCGAGGCCGTACCTTTGCAACGCGTTCTGATTGGCCAGGCAGCGTGTGGGTGGCTCCCCAGTTTGACAGCCCTGGACCACTCCCATGGGCCACTCCCACCCAGAGACACACAGCCGACGTCTCCATGAGGCTTACTGAGGCTCTAGCTGTGGCCAACACATGACAGACTGTAGCAATAGATGGGCCCTGGAATCTGTATGGGCTGCAGAGGCCTGGACTGTAGAGTGTCCTTAAACTTGGAGTGCCATGAACAGCAAACACACTTATAAGAGTAGTGTTAGATGGGTTAGGAACCCTATCACCCGCTCTTCATTGCCATGGGAAACTTAGCGCCCCCCTTTTTCTCTTTAGAGATGTGGTGACTATAATGATGATAACCTCCCGATCCGACAGCTAGAAGGACTTCACTAGTCTGCCTCCTCAGGTCACCCAGCTTTCCAATGGCACGTGTGGCTTCCTGGTCCAACCCGTTCTGGGCCCACATGGCTCCACACAGCTCTCTCCCACACATCCTGCCCACAGCCAAGTCTCTCTCCTTCTCTTCCCTGTGTTCCTGGGCTTTTTCCTTTATATGCTCTCACCCCTTGGTAAGTGCTCCTGGGCTAGTTTGATCTCAGCTAAACTGTAGGGAAAGTTTTGCTTCCAGCATACAAGTTCTAGTGACCCTGCACTCCGGTATTGGAACTTGTGTTGAACAATGCCACCTTGTAGTCAAAATAAAGATCTGCATTACAGTAACAGTGCACAGTGTTACATGTATAAGACTCTATAGGTGAGTGTCTGGAACATGTATGATGTATAAGGCTCTACAGTTGGTTGTCTGGTACATGTATGATGTATAAGGCTCTATAGATGAGTGCCTGGCACATATATGATGTATAAGGCTCTATAGGTAGTTGTCTGGTACATGTATGATGTATAAGGCTCTATAGATGAGTGCCTGGCACATGTATGATGTATAAGGTTCTATACGTGGTTGTCTGGAACATGTATGATGTATAAGACTTTATAGCTGATGAGTGTCTGGCATAAGTATGATAAGGGCTTTTTTTCTCAGGGAATAGGTGCAGGAACTCCTCCGTTCTGAGTCACCCCTTGTCTCCACCCCCTACCCACCCCTGAGCACCGTATCTTGGTACCACCCTCTACCCATCTCCTTTTAGAGAATACAGAACCAAGTATAATTTTGTGGTGCTAAATAATTTATATGGAATTTGTTATTGATAACAGTAAAATAGATTCCCTGCAGCTAGCAACAATAGTGCCCCCACACAACAATAGACTCCCCCAGCAACAATAGACCCCACCCCAGCAACAATAGATCCCACCCCAGCAACAATAGACCCCACCCCAGCAACAATACATCCCCCACACAACAATAGACCCCCCAAACAGCAACAAAATATCCTCCCAGGCAAAATGGGACCCCCAGCAACAACAACAGATCTCCCAGCAGCCATCATCTATAGACCTCTCCCTCAACAGTAAATGCCTACCAGCAACATAAGACCCCCCCCCAGCAACAATAGATCTTCCACCAGCAACAAGACAATAGATCCCCCTGCAGCCAGCATCACTAGCCCTCCAGCACACCCTACACCCCTTTCTAGTACATACATTCACTGCTGGAGGTGCTAGAACAGCGTTCCCCCTCATTCCCGCTGAAAAAAAGCCCTGAGTATGATGTATAAGGCTCTATGGATGAGTGTCAGGCACATCTATGACGTAAAAGGTTCTATAGGTGAGTGTCTAGAACATGTATGATGTATAAGGCTTTATGTGTGAGTGTCTGGCACATGTATGATGTATAAGGCTCTATAGGTGAGTGTCTAGAACATGTATGATGTATAAGGCTTTATATGTGAGTATCTAGAACATGTATGATGTATAAGGTTCTATAGGTGAGTGTCTGGAACATGTATGATGTATAAGGCTTTATATGTGAGTGTCTGGTACATGTATGATGTATAAGGCTTTATATGTGAGTGTCTGGCACATGTATGATGTATAAGGCTCTATAGGTGAGTGTCTAGAACATGCATGATGTATAAGGCTTTATATGTGAGTATCTAGAACATGTATGATGTATAAGGTTCTATAGGTGAGTGTCTGGAACATGTATAATATATAAGGCTCTATATGTGGTTATCAGGCACATGTATGATGTATAAGGCTCTATAGGTGAGTGTCTGAAACATGTATGATGTATAATGTTCTATAGGTGAGGGTCTGGAATATGTATGATGTAAAGGTTCTATTAATGAGAGTCTAAAACATGTACAGTATAATGTATAACATTTTATAGGCGAGGGTCTGGAACATGTATGATGTGTAAGGCTCTATAGGTGCATGTCTGGAACATGTATGATGTATAAGGCTCTGTAAGTGAGTGTCTCGTACATGTATGATGTATAAGGCTCTATAGGGAAAGGTCTGGAACATGTAAGATGTATAAAACTCTATAGGTGAGTGTCTGGAACATGTATGATGTATAAGTCTCTATAGGTGAGTATCTGGAACATGTATGATGTATAAGGCTCTATAGGTGAGTGTCTGGAACATGTAGGATGTATAAAACTCTATAGGTGACTGCTTGGAACATGTATGATGTATAAGACTCTATAGGTGAGTGTCTGTAACATGTATCATGTATAAGGCTCTATAGATGCGTGTCTGGAACATGTATGATGTATAAGGCTCTATAGGTGAGTGTCTGGAACATGTATGATGTATAAAGCTCTATAGGTGAGTGTCTGGAACATGTATGATGTATAAAGCTCTATAGGTGAGTGTCTGGAACATGTATGATGTATAAGGCTCTATAGGTGAGTGTCTGGAACATGTATCATGTATAAGGCTCTATAGATGCGTGTCTGGAACATGTATGATGTATAAAGCTCTATAGGTGAGTGTCTGGAACATGTATGATGTATAAAGCTCTATAGGTGAGTGTCTGGAACATGTATGATGTATAAAGCTCTATAGGTGAGTGTCTGGAACATGTATGATGTATAAGGCTCTATAGGTGAGTGTCTGGAACATGTATCATGTATAAGGCTCTATAGATGCGTGTCTGGAACATGTATGATGTATAAGGCTCTATAGGTGAGTGTCTGGAACATGTATGATGTATAAAGCTCTATAGGTGAGTGTCTGGAACATGTATGATGTATAAGGCTCTATAGGTGAGTGTCTGGAACATGTATGATGTATAAAGCTCTATGGGTGAGTGTCTGGAACATGTATGATGTATAAGACTCTATGGGTGAGTGTCTGGTACATCCAGCACATTTTATTTTAGTTACATATATAGTTTCTATATTGTATATTCGGAGTATAGATCTATGTTTGTCCCAGGCATGTTTGACTCGGCTCACTACCTCTGCTGGAAGTCTGTTCCAAGCATCAACTACTCTTTTGGAAACATTATTCTTGACCTTCCTCCATGTCTCTCCAGGTAGTGGTGGGATTGGTGTTCAGGTGAGTTTGGCGGAGCTCCTCCCGGTGAACGATCGGCCGGTCTGAACACAAAGAAGCTGATTAGTCGGAGCTCATAACGTGTCCCGGAGATGCTTCCGGCAAATTGCTTTGTTATTCTTGTCAGAGAAGGTCCCCGGGAAGCAGTCACTCTCACCCCATATATCACAATGATTAATTGCCCCTAAATGAGCAGATGCTGGACGACCCTTCAATCTGACCGAAGAAAGCCAAATCACTTCGCTAAAACCGCCGCAAACAAGGCGAGTATACTGTATACTAATATATACATAAACTCTGCCCCGACACCGCCACTGTATATAATATACAGTATATAGATCATCGTACAATGCTGACACCTTATATACTATATATACAAAATACATAGAATACTGTGTCCTGACACCGGCACTGTATACAACACAATCTATTATACTAGATATTCTGTATACTGTAATTATATATATACTGTATATATCACACTGTACCCTTACATGATATGCCATTATGTGCAATAATATATATATATACACACACACAGTATATACATCCCCATACAGCACTGTGCTGTCTATATTATACTCCATATACCAGCCATAGACAGGCCTGACCCCGGAGGCCATTGGTGATGAGATGTAGAGGGATTGTCTTCTTCATGTCTTGGTGTGAGAAGACATCTATTTCACCTTCGATAGATATGGAAAATGTCTCAGACAGGATAGTTTCCCCCCCTTATACAGAAGATTATAAATGGGATCTCTGTCATCTGTAACATGTCTTCCATCTAAATGGTGGGAAGTCTCGGCTGGTTGGTATCATCGTGTGCACCGCACTGAACGCAGATCGCAGACATCAGACAGAAATTGATCGGCTGACGCGTCCAAGGTGAAGGCGATGGGACCATCTCCAAGCAGCTCCATGCTCCTGGAAATATTAAGAAGTTTAAAGGATGAGTCCACCTTTCCCACTGTGTTATATATTACATCCATATTTAGGGTGTAACAGGTCACATGGTGGCAAAGATCCACCCCCAACTCAATCTTATGACTGGCAGGATCGCAGGCTTCTTCTCTCCAGAAGCTCTTCACTGACTGTTTGAATTTTGCGCCATGCACAGCCGCGTCATTTACAGAAATCTGAATAAACTACAAGTCCCATCATCCCCTGCAGCTGCATTGCATCACTATCAAGTCATTACCTCTGCAATGGTTTGAGGGCTTCTATGCAGAAAATATTAAATCCACATTTTTCTCCTGCAGATATGGGTGCATGTATTATTTTGTTGCCAAAAAATGGAGTCAGCCATGAATCTGTGCAGGATACAATGGGAACTCAAGACCATCCATTCTGGAGGGAAAATTATTACCCCCATGTCAGGGAGATGTGTCCCAGTCCAGGTCATGGTTCCTTCTGTCCTAATCCAGGTCATGGGTCCTTCTGGGTCTTTATGTCCCAGTCTAGGTGATGGGTGCTCCAGTCCCAGTCCAGATCAATGATCCTTCTGTCCCAGTCCAAAACATGGGTTTTTCAGTCCCAGTCAAGATCGTGGATCCTTCTGTTCCAGTCCAGAACATGGTTCCTTCTATCCCAGCCCAGGTCATGGGTCCCTCTATCCTACTCTGGGTCATGGGTCCTTCTGTCCCAGTCCAGGGCATGGGTCCTTCTGTCCTACTCTAGGTCATGGTTCCTTCTGTCCTACTCTAGGTCATGGTTCCTTCTGTCCTACTCTAGATCATGGGTCCTTTTGTCCTACTCTAGGTCCTAGGTTCTTCTGTCCCAGTCCAGATCATGGGTCCTTCTGTCCCAGTCCAGATCATGGGTCCTTCAGTCCCAGCTGAGGTCATGGATCATTCTGTCCCAGTCCAGGTCATGGGTCCTTCTGTCCCAGTCCAGGTCATGGGTCCTTCTGTCCCAGTCCAGGTCATGGGTTCTTCTGTCCTACTCTAGGTCATGGGTCCCTCTGTCCCAGTCTAGGTCATCCGTCTTTCTGTTCCAGTCAAGATTGTGCATCCTTCTGTCCCAGTCCAGGGCATGGGTCCTTCTGTCCTATTCTAGGTCATGGGTCCTTTTGTCCTACTCTAGGTCATGGGTCCTTCTGTCCTACTCTAGGTCATGGGTCCTTCTGTCCTATTCTAGGTCATGGGTCCTTTTGTCCTACTCTAGGTCATGGGTCCTTCTGTCCTACTCTAGGTCATGGGTCCTTCTGTCCTACTCTAGGTCATAGGTCCTTCTGTCCCAGTCCAGATCATGGGTCCTTCTGTCCCAGTCCAGATCATGGGTCCTTCAGTCCCAGTCAAGGTCATGGATACTTCTGTCCCAGTCCAGATCATGGGTCCTTCTGTCCCAGTCCAGATCATAGGTCCTTCAGTCCCAGTTGAGGTCATGGATCATTCTGTCCCAGTCCAGATCATGGGTCCTTCAGTCCCAGTCAAGGTCATGGATCCTTCTGACCAGTCCAGGTCATGGGTCCTTCTGTCCCAGTCCAGGTCATGGATCCTCCAATATATACTGACCTCAACACACTAAGAATGGCCACAAACAAACCATCAGACTCTTCTGAATTGACCTCCTATGACTTCTGACCTGAATCCTATGGAACAGCTATGGAAAGAGCTGAACCAATGAGTCTGTGGGGGAACTACCCGCTGGAGGGGGCAGAAGTCACACAGAGAGCTCCAGATATGGTGGGTTTGGAGTGATGGTCTCTGAAGATTCTGCAATGAATTATGGAGGGTCCCATCATTCCTGTCCTCATATTGTGTGGAATCAGAAATCGGAGTCTGGTCTGTGTGATGGAGGCCATATAGTGGTCAGCCTCCGACAACTGAGTCTATGTCTTGTATACCATGATAATACCAACACTATATATACTCTATATACTCTTTCTCTCTATATATGCAGTATATATATATCTCCATACAATACTAATACCAGCACTTTATGCACTAGAATCTATATATTCTCTCTCTCTCTATATATATATACATACATGTATATCAGCATACAGTAATAACAATGTCACTATGTATATACCTGTACTGTCCTCTGTGATAGTATATACTCCATATCTGGATGTACACACCACTCTTTGTATATTACTGTGGAGGTCACATTATCATATATATCAGGCAAAGGTGTAAGTGATTGGACTTTAAATACCCCTCCAGTGAACACAAAAATGCATAAACATTTATAAAAACACAAAACTTTATTTCTTCCAATAAAATCTATGTAAGATCACATGTAATGTGCAACTGCTTGCATATAATACCAATGCTCATCATCCACTGTGCACACACATAGCCTATGGTCAAGATAGAGAAATGAGGCTGACGCGTTTCGCGGGGTTCCCCGCTTCTTCAGGACCCTTTATCTCTTGAACAAGTGCAAACAGTCAGAAGAATAACTTGTAGATAATAGAAGGTACATATATAGTTTACAACACCTTTAACTGCTTGCCTACTAGCCGCTGTCATTATACTGCGGCAGGTTGGCACGACTGCGCAAACCGCTGTAGGTGTACATCTGTCGTTTTAAGAGCTATAGGGGTGCGCCGGAGCTGGCAGCCGCGATGTCTTCCGGCGACCCGCGATCACTCCTCAGAGAGCCAGAACGAGGATCTGTCAATCTAAACAGACAGATCCCTGTTCTGTCAGGGAAGTAGAGAGAGATCTGCTGTTCCTAGTGATCAGGAACAGCGATCTCTCTCCTTCTCCAGTCAGTCCCCTGCCCCCTAGGAAACACTTAACCCCTTGATCGCCCCCTAGTGTTGACCCGTTCCCTGCCAGTGACATTTACACAGTAATTAGTGGCTTTTTATAGCACTGATCGCTGTATAAATGCCACTAGTCCCAAAAAATGTCAAAAGTGTCTGATCTGTCCACCGCAATGTCGCAGTCCTGCTAAAAATCGCTGATCACCACCATTACTAGTAAAAAAATATATATTAATAATAAAAATGCTATAAATATATCCTCTATTTTGTAGACGCTATAATCTTTTGCGCAAACCAATCAATATACACTTATTATGTTTTTTTTTTTATCAAAAATATGTAGAAAGAATATATATAAGAATATATATTGGCCTTAACTGATGAAGTAATTCGGGTTTTTTTTACATTTTTTGGGAGATATTTATTATAGCAAAATGTAAAAAATATTGTTTTTTTTTTTTTTCAAAATTGTCGCTCTTTTATTGTCTATAGCGCAAAAAATAAAAACCACAGAGGTGACCAACTACCACCAAAAGAAAGCTCTATTTGTGTGGGGAAAAACTGCGCAATTGTCAGTTAAAGTGACGCAGTGCTGTGTTGCAAAAAATGGCCTGGTCAGGAAGGGGGCAAATCTTTCTGGGGTTGAAGTGGTTAATAAGGTGAATTCTTTTGTGTACTCACCAAACCTGATATAAATGTATAACTATGAATATATAACAGACCCAGGAGAGAGAAAAATACATATATATAATATTATAGATTTATTTGTATAATTAAATATAAGTATATATGTAGACATAATGACCCCATGTATCCACCACACATAGAGGGTTCAACGATGGCAAAATAGCAAAAATGTTATAAATGTTTTTGCATCTTTGTGTTCATTGGAGGAGGATTTCAAGTCCTATGACTTACAATTTTGCTATATATGAAATAAGGACTAAAAATATCTAAAAAATCCCTCATTATCATATATATCACACAACATTATTATTATTATTATTATTTCTGTACAATTAGAATTCTCCAGCAGATGACACCACACACAATATACAGATTGTGATTGGTCTTTTCCTATAAAAAATGAGCAGATCCCCTCCACCTTACCCCCCCCCCCCCCCCTTATTCAGGGTGGATCTCTCATTATACTATTCCGGGTGGAGGGTGATCATGAGTTTTCTACTCTCACCCCGATCTGGGTCATCCGTGTATGGGGGGGGGGGGGGTTAATGTCCCGGAGATAAGAAAAGAGTTTCTGACTTTCTATAGCCGAAAAGAAACTTCCAATCACATCGTGCGATACAAAGTATCAAATCATCCGATTATATCATCTTCCCTAGACTCATTATACAGTAATCATCCTCCTCATCCCTCTCATCATCATCCTCATCCTCCTCCCCCTCCTCATTATCCTCATCATTATGCTCCTCATCATCATCCTCATCATCCTCATTATCCTCACCATTATCCTCATCATCATCCTCCTCATTATCCTCATCATCATCCTCTTCATCATCATCCTCCTTATCCCCCTCCCCCTCCTCATAATCATCCTCCTCTTCCTCATCATTATCCTCATCCTCACCATCATCGTTCTCCTCCCCCCTCCTCATTATCATCATCATCCTCCTCATCCTCATCATCCCCCTTCTCATCCTCACTATCATCATCATCCTCCTCCCCCTCCTCACCATCATCGTTCTTCTCCCCCCTCCTCCTCATCATCCTCCTCCTTCTCACCATTCTTCTCATTATCATCATCATCATCATCATCCTCATTATCATCATCATCCTCCTCATTATCCTCCTCACCATCCTCCCCCCTCCTCATCATCCTCATCCTACTCCTCCTCATTATCCTCCTCACCATCTTCGTTCTCCTCCCCCTCCTCCTCATCATCCTCCTCCTCAACATCCTCCTTCTCACCATCCTCCTCATTATCATCATCATCCTCCTCATTATCATCCTCATTATCATCATCACCATCATCCTCCTCATTATCCTCCTCACTATCCTCCCCCTCCTCATCATCCTCATCCTACTCCTCCTCGTTATCCTCCTCATTATCCTCCTCCCCATCCTCATCCTCCTCTTTATCATTATTATTATCATCATCCCTCTCTACAATCCTATTATTATTATTATTATTATAATCAGTCCTATAGCGGAGTATTGGGGGGGGTCATGTATTATTATTATTTTATTGTTTTGTATTTGCATTATTATTAATACAGCTACTTCTATTAATAATAATAATAAAATAATAATAATAATAATAACAATAATAATAACAATAATAATAATAAGGGGTCCGGTGAAGACTATACACAGACGGACGATGTGGAGGGATCGGTGTCTCTCTATTAGTCAGAGATTTTTTGTTCCTCCTGCATCTAAGCGCTAAGAAAATCGTCCGATCTGATCCCATACATGAAGAGATGGAGGACAGCAAGTCTCCGCCGATCAGCCCCATACGATTATCTCCGATGTGTGTGGAGGATTGTGCAGATAATAATTGTAATAGATGGTCCGGAGGTAATCATTGTATGGCCGATGTGTGGAGGATTGAGGAGATACTAATAAGAGTACTATAGACTATTCTGTAAATAATAATTGTATGGGCGATAATAATTGTACAGATGGGTCTGGAGATAATGGCATGAAGGATGTAAGAAGATAATAATTGTATGGGGATAATGATTGTATGGACGATGTCTGGAGATAATAATGGAGATAATTGTGCAGCGGGTGAAGTGAGTCTCCCTTCCTCTGTCGGGCCTCCTCCGTCCTCTGAACAGGTCGATGTGATTGACAGCTGGGAGGACCAATCAGGGGGCGAAGTCTGACTTAAAAAGTCTTCTGGAGTCCAACCCCCATCTACATGTCTGAGGACCGACCGACCGGAGGAGACACACAGCCTGAACCCCAGGAGCTGACACTCAGGTAGGACTCCGCTATATATCCTCATCCTCATCCTCCTCACTACTATCCTCATCCTCCTCACTGCTATCCTCATCCTCCTCCTCTTCATTCTTCTCCTCATTGTCGGAGGATTTCTTCTCTCTGATCAAATTCTTTTTTTGAGTTCAGGAAGAAAATTCATCAACAAAAATCCGATAATAAAATATCATATCGCACGATTATAATTATAATAATCGATCTATAAGTTCCCCGATCGGCAGATTTTCCGAACTTTTCACACAAATGGAAAATAAAAGTTTCTTCTCAGAGGAGAAACATCGTCCCGAATTCTAAATAGAGAAATATCGGCGACAAGATGCGATAAATTCAGAGGAGAAAACCCGACAATAGGAGACTATAGGAGAGAAATCATATCGATCGGAAATACTAATATCGGGTGTAATTATTATGATGAGATGATATCGGTGTCATTATTGTTACTGTATAATATCGATCTTATCATTTATTAGGGGATAATATCGGTGGTATAATAGATAATAATATAGGTGGTATAATTAATAGTAGATAATAATAATATCTGTGTCATTATTCTTATTGGATGATATAATATGTAATAATTATTAGGAGATAATATCGGAGATAAAAGTTATCGGTTGTGTCTGTGCCGAGTTATTTCTTTTCCTTCTTTCCCGATTTTCCTGTCCGATCTCCTATCGGGGGCTCTGGGGGGAATATTGTCTTCTTGTCGGATATTATAAAATCTTATAGGTGATGGAAGATTTGGATACACACTATACAACTTTTGTTGATTGATTTCCTTTAGATTTACCAAAACCAGGTAGTGTGGGGCCTGACTGATTGCATACAAATTGAAACAATTAAGGTTTCACCTCCATATTATTATTATTTTTATATGTTTTTTGGTAAATCTAATAGAAAAAATCTAAAGAAAATTGTGTAGTGTGTATCCAACCGACAAAATCTTCTTCTTCTTGTTTTTATTTTCTCTCTGATTATTATTCTGATGATGATGATTGGCTGTGTGTGTGCGGATCTTGTCACGTGATTGCTGAGAATTGGACTTTTTTATATTTTACTAATTTATTTTTTATAACAAAAATAATAATTAATAATAAGAAGAAGAATTTGTATAATTATTATTGTAATGAGGAGGAGGATATGATGATGATTTGGTGTGAATCTTTTCATGTGATCGGTGATAATTGGACATTATTATTACTATTTTTATTGTAAATAATCTTTTTTGATTAATCTAAATTTATTGCATTTTTTTCATACAAAAATGTAATTGTTATTATTATTATTAGAAAAAAGAAGTAATAGTAATATAAAAGTATCAGATTATAATCAATAACATGAAAGAAACCGCACACACCCAATCATCATCATCATCATCATTACTATAAGAATAATACAAAGTATTTATTATTATTGTTATTTAAAATAATAGAAAAGCCCAATTATCACCAATTAAAAGAACGGCACACAGCCAATCCTCATCATCTTCTACACTAAGAGTAATGAAAATAATACAAATTATTATTACTATTATTAATAGTATTAACAAAAGTAATACTAATAATAATAATAATAATAATTTGTATTATTCTTATTGTAGTGAAGATTGGCTGTGTGCTGTTCTTTTTAATTGGTGATAAATGGGCTTTTCTATTTTATTTTAAATAATATTAATACATCATTTGTGTTATTCTTATAGTAATGATGATGATGATTGGGTGTGTTTGGTTCTTTTTATGTGATTAATTATAATCTGACACTTCTATATTATTATTATTCTTATTTATTTTGCTAACAATAATAATATTACCAATAGAAATAATAATAATAAATAATACATCCTGAATAATAACAACAATAGTAGTAGTAATAATAATATAAAATAGTAAAAAAAATAATAATTAATATCATTTACTTTATTCTGATTGTAATGAGGAGGACAATGACGATTGGCTCTCTGAAGTTCTTGTCAGGTGATCGGGATAATTAAACTTTTCAATATTATTTTTTATTATTTCTTTCTATAAAATTAAATTTGATGTGATTAAAGATTGCGGAGTCAGCATTCGATATCGGGACAATTTTTGGTTCGGCCTGACGAAGATTTCTCAAATTTCTTCCCCAGTCATTTCATTCTTGGAACGGTCGCAGAGTTCTGATAAACTGACAAATTTCAGACAAACTGATTTTCTGCGTTCGCCGTTCTTCCTGTGATTGATGGCGAAGTTGCCGTGAAGTCGCCACATCGTCTTCATAAAGTGGTCACATACCGTCTGCCAAGAAATGTTTTTTATTTTTGGAATGACGGTTTGTTACATTTTTTTGAGCGTCTTTGTGATTTTTTTACAATCATTTTCATTCGTTCTTCTATTCAAATATTTGTCAAATTGAAGGAAAAAATTGTCCTGTCTGTGGGAGATTTCACAATTAATTATTTGCAGCAGTGCAGTGAAGTGACGTGTCTGGGAATTGTTTTCTGCGCTCGTACGATGTCAGGGCGATCGGTTGTGGCGGCGGAGTAGATGATACCTATTAGGTCACCTTCACAATTATATTGTTCAGTTTGTTGAACTTTGGAATTTTCTTGAGATCTCATCATCTGCCTGTGTGTGTGTGGCCACCCATATATACAGAATATATACAGGGGGCAGACATATATACAGTATATACAGGGAGCAGCCGTATATACAGTATTTAAAGGGGACAGCCTTATATACAGTATATATACAAGGGACAACCATATATACTGTATATATACAGGGGACAGCCATATATACAGTATATACAGGGGACAGCAATATATACAGAATGTACAGGGGGCAGCCATATATACTTTATATATGGCTGTCCCCTGTGTATATATACTGTATATATGGCTGCCCCCTGTATATACTGTATATATGGCTGCCCCCTATATATATATACTGTATGGCTGTCCCCTGTATATATACTGTATATATACACACAGTATATATGGTTGTCCCTTGTATATATACAGTATATATGGCTGCCCACTGTATATATACTGTATATACAGGGGACAACCATATATACAGTGTATATATAAAAGGGACAGCTGTATATATGTATACAGGGCGGCCCATCTGATGGTGGCTTTATCATGGCGATATGACAGGCGGGGTGCCTGGGCTGAACACGTATAAGATGCTGAATCTGTACAATTTCTGAGAGGTCTACTGGCCATGAACAGCCCAATCCCACCCAACCCAATGACCGAATCTGATGTCCCAGTCAGATGACCCAACCCAACGACCAATCCAATGACCCAACCCAATGACCCAATCCGACAACTTGATGAGATAATAAGGTGAGGTGATTTGGACTTCTCCAGGAGGGTCGGTCAAAGACGTGATCCCATAGGATGAGATTGGTGGGAATTTACATTTCACAGATCAGTTTGAGGGGCCTCAGGCTATGGCAGCACTCCGCGCCTTGAGGGTCATCATGTGACCCATCTCAATTTGTGACTAATCTTTATCCCAATCACACAGATAACTAGTCAATCCCCCAACAGATGGCTAGTCCTTCTCTACCACCACACAGCTAACTAGATCCCAGTCAAACTTCCCATTACACAGATAATTGACCTATATCAATAGGCACCCCCCCCCCCCCCCCATCACACTGCTAACTGGAATGACCCACTGACAATGGCGGACTGGTGGCTTTTGGATGAATCTTAAAAGGGATGGATGTATAGATAGATGGGAGGAGGGAGGAATGGATTGGTAGAGGGATGGATGGATAGGTGTTGGTGTAGGGAATGGAGATGGGTATGTTTGTTGAAAGGGATGGGTGTGTGGATAGATGGGAGAGTTGGATGGATGGCTGGATTGGTGGAGGGATGGATGAATAGGCTTAGGAGTGGATGTATGAATGGATAAAGAGGGGGGTATATGGATAGGTTGGGCATGGGTGGACGAATGGACAAATTCGAGAGATTGATGGGGGAAGTTTAGATAAAGGGTGAGTGAACAGATTTAAGGGGATGAATAGATGGATGGGGGTGTATGGATAGATGGAGGAATGAATTATGGGATGAGGAATGAATTATGGGATGGAGGAATGAATTATGGGATGGATGAGGGATTCTTGGGTGGATGAATGGATAGGGAATGCATGGATGGAAGGGTGAATGGATGGGGGATGGATAGATGCAGGGATGTATGGAGGGGTGGACGGGGAATTGATGAGGGATAGGGAAATGGATGAAGGAATAGGGCTCCGGAAATGGTTAGATGAAGGGATGGATGGAGGGATTAATGAAAAATAGGGGAACGCATAAAGGAATAGATGTCATCCTGGTGAATGTAAGGTTGGCCTCCATGTCTGATGTGGGATGTCTGAATGATTGGATATTCCATTTTTGCAGGCCCCGGCCAGGGATTAGGATTGCTTGGGTTCATTGTTTGGGTTGGGTCCGTTGGCTGATTAGGTCCGTTGGTCAGATGGGTTTGGTCCGTTGGTTGGGTTGGGTCCGTTGGCTGATTAGGTCCGTTGGTCAGATGGGTTTGGTCCATTGGTTGGTTGGGTCCGTTGGTCAGTTGGGTTGGGTCTGTTTATTGGTTGGATGGGTTCGTTGCTTGGTTGGGTTGGATCTGTTGAGTTGGATCTGTTGGTTGTTTGCGTTGGATCTGTTGGTTGGGTCCATTGGTTGGTTGGGTTGGATCTATTGATTGGTTGGGTTGGATCTGTTGGTTGGTTGGGTTGGATCTATTGGTTGGTTGGGTCCATTGGGATGGACGGGGAAATCATTTATTTTCTGTTTAATAAAATTCGGAATTGTGGTGTCTCCCGGTGAAGGACTGTTGGGCGTCAACCTTTCGGCAATTTGTTTCTGAGACTCACCCAGAGGGCTGACCTATCACCTGATTAACCCCTTCCCTCTCACTAGCTCATTACTGCCCCTTCCTGGAGTAGCCCTGTATTCCCTAGGTTTGACGCTGTTGAGGCAGGCTGGTATTGGCCACCTTCAAGCAGACTAAACCCGGCCATCATTTTAGAAGACTTAGTCAAAGTCTGTTGGTGATGTGATATCGGCACAATGATCGCCGAGCGGATCTGCTGTTTGTAAAATTTAAGGTGGAATGGTCGCCTTTCAAAAAAGTTTCTCCAGTTTGTTAAAGCTGAGTTTGTGTGTCACTTCAAAGTGACAACTCTGTTTATATTTATGATTGTTATTGTAAAATGACAACAAAATTTTCTGATTCTGAGTATCGCTAAACCAGTCTACGTGTTATCAGAGTCCATAATAATGGGGGAATTTATTTTAGAAAGATTCCTGGATCTGTGTACCCCTTGGCTATGTCACAGCTACCCACAGTGCCTTTAGAAATTACCCCAGGACCTTCCACTGTTATTCTTTTTTTTTCCTTGGCTTTTCACAATTACACTTGGGTCTATTACAATTAACCTGGGCCTATCACAATTGCCCCAGGGGCCTGCCATAGTTACCCCTTGGCTTTTCACAATTACCCTTGGACCTGTTGCAAAACCCCTGGGCCTAGTTTTTTGTTTTTTGCAGGTGGGACCTCGGTGGTTCATGGTCTTGCAGGTGGGAACTCGGTTGTTCTTGCAGGTGGGAACTCGGTTGTTCTTGCAGGTGGGAACTCGGTTGTTCTTGCAGGTGGGAACTCGGTTGTTCTTGCAGGTGGGAACTCGGTTGTTCTTGCAGGTGGGACCTCGGTGGTTCTTGCAGGTGGGACCTCGGTGGTTCTTGCAGATGGGACCTCAGTGGTTCTTGCAGGTGGGACATTTTGGGGATCCTCCAACGTTCACTGAACAGAAGATGAAGGACCCCCTGTGTGTGAGTGGGGGGGGGCAGTTTCGGGGTCACCGTTGGGTCAGAACAGAGCAGCGTTGGTGGGTTTGGGGGGTTTTTTTTGCAGAATTTATAACATCTGTTTGCTTTCAATCGATTAATTGTTTTAAATTTTTTGTACTTTCATCGGACAATCTGAGATTTACAGATAATTGAAATATCGGATAGAAGGAGACCGATTGCTCCCAGAATCGGCGTACGCTCACTCTGATGCAGCGCTGGAAATGTCGCCGTTTTAATCATCTGTGTATGGTTTTTCCTGCCTTATATCTTCTCCCCGGAGCTCCGGGAAAACCGAGAGCGGCCACTTGATATTATGCGCGTAATTGATTCGCTCTTCAGCGCTATTTGCAAACATGTATTAGAGACTTAAAGAGCTTTTAATTCTGGCGGGGGGGAGGGGAGGGGGGCGATGAAACCGCTGCGAGTTTTCATTTGTCCCTCCGCCACCGAACATATGAAGTGATTAAAGACTCTCAATAGGCATCAGTCACGCTGCATTAGGCGGGAGAAAGCTAATTATCCCAATTAGGGGTCTGATTTATAATTAATGGAAGGGCCCGGTGATAATTGGATGTTAATGGATCAGAGTTTTTTTGTGTGTCTGGCAATCATCTCCCTTCCCAGAGGCCGCAATGAATGACAATGGCAAAGTCTGATTAGGGCAGAGTTTGATCGGCGCCCCGGGGAGGTTTGTACGCCGTGTGATGATCTGGGGGACGCGGAACATCTGATCCCGGGGTGAGGGGGGGGGGGTGCTTCCATCCCAGACAGCTGATTGGTTGGCTCAAACAATTCCACAGAGAAATGTTTTTTATTTAGTAAATGGCCCCCTTCAATAGTCCTCTCCCCAACGGATGTAGGAAATATAGGTAAAGAGGAACAGGACGAATTTTACGGATTCTCTTCTCGCAATTTTACAGGAAATTTCTATCAACGTTTCTAAACTGAAACTAAAAATGAGATCAAATTTACGGCTCTCCGTCCAACTCGCTTTTCATAATCGCTGTCCGAGTCTTGTCTTCCTCTCCGGACTTCCAGATATTTATTGCGGAGATTAGTGTCAGATCTCAGCAACCGTCACATATGGAAGGTCCCGAGGGGGTGGGGGCAGGGAATGGGGTCAAATCTTTCATTATCTTTGGTAATATTTCATCCTATAAATAAATGATCACCTACCTACTCATGTTCAGTAATAGGCTTATCTTATTGATAGAGATCAGAGATATCTCCGGGTGCGGGAAATGTCAGGGCTCAGGAGAAATAGAGGGGTCGGTCAGGCAGGTGACAGCCAGAGAGGGGACACTTAGAGAGGGGTGGATTGAAGGGGTCGAACAGGTAGGGATCAATTGGAGAGGAATCAGTCAAACGGGTATAAGTTGAAAAGGGGGTGATTGGAGTGGGGTTGGTCAGGGAGATGTCAGTCAGAAATAAGTCAATCAGAGAAGGTCAGTCAAAGAAAAGTCAAACAGGGAGGGGTCAGTCTTAGAATGTTTGGTAAGGGAAGTGTCAGTTGGAGTGATTTAATGAGAGAAGGGTCAGTCAGAGAGAGAGAGGTTGGTCAGGGAGAAACATTGGTCAGGGAGGTGTCAGAATGGGTCAATCAGAGAGGGTCAGTTGGAGAAGGGTTGGTCAGGAAGGTATCAGTTGAAGTGGGTCCATCAGACGGAGTCCATCAGAGAGGGCCAGTTGGAGTGAGTTGATCAGACAGGGATAGGTTGGAGAGGGTCAGTTGAGGAAATCTTGGTCAGGGAGGTGCCAATTGAAAAGGCTCAGTCAGAGAAGGATCGGATGCAAAATGGTAAGTTTTAGAAGCACTGGTCAGGGAGGTGTCAATCAGAGAAGGGTCAGAGAAGTGTTGATCAGAGAGGATTGGTTGAAGGAATGTTGGTCAAGGAGGTGGTGTTTGGAGTGGGTCAATCAGAGAGACGTCAGTAGTAGAGGGGTCAATTGAAGAAACGTTGGTCAGAGAGGTGTCAGTCTTACAAGGGTTGGTCAGGGATGTGTCAATCAGAGAAGTGTTGGTCAGAGAGGGGTCGGTTGAAGGAACGTGGTTCAGGGAGGTATCAGTCGGAGTGGGTCAGTCTTAGAAATGTTAGTCAGGGAGGTGTCAGTTGGAGTAGGTCAGTCATGGAGGGGTCAGCTAAATAAATGTTGGTCAGGGAGGTGTTGGTTGGAGTGGGTCAATCAGAGAGGAGTCAATAGGAGAGGGGTCGGTTGAGGAAACATTGGTCAGAGAGGTGTCAGTCTTAGAATGGTTGGTCAGGGAGTTGTGAGTCAGAGCGGGTTGATAAGACATGGGTTATCAGAGAGGGGTCAGTCTTAGTAGCATTGGTCAGGGAGGTATCAATCAGAGAAGGGTCGGTAGGAGAGGAGTCGGTTGAAGAAATGTGGATCGGGGGGGTCTGTTGGAGTGGGTCAGTCAGGGTGGGATCGGTGGGAGAGGGGTCGGTTGAAGAAATGTGGGTCAGGGAGGGGTCGTTGGAGTGGGTCAGCCAGGGAGGTGTCGGTAGAAGAGGGGTCTGTTGAAGAAATGTGGGTCAGGAAGGGGTCGTTGGAGTCTGTCAGCCAGGGAGGTGTCGGTAGGAGAGGGGTCGGTTGAAGAAACCTGGGTCAAGGTGGGGTCGGTTGGAGTGGGTCAGTCAGAGAGGGATCTGTAGGAGAGAGGTTGGTTGAAGAAACATTGGTCAGAGAGGTGTCAGTCAGAGCGGGTTGATCAGACATGGGTTGGTCAGAGAGGGGTCAGTCTTAGAAGTGGTGGTCAGAGAGGGGTCCGTTGAAGAAACGTTGGTCAGGGAGTTGTCAGTCGGGGTGGGTTGATCAGACATTGGTTGGTCAGAGAGGGGTCAGTCTTAGTCATGTTGGTCAGGGAGATGTCAGTCGGAAAAGGTCAATCAAAGGAGAAGTCGGTCGGGGGGAGGCAGGGGGGGGCACCCCCGGCCTATACCGGAAAGTTCTGGAAGCTACCTGGGACTGCTGGCTGCGTCTGGCTGTACAATAGGAAATGCGATGTACCTGATTCCAGGATTAGTGAGAGCTGACAACATAATCAGAACTGTTGGAAAAAAGACACTTTATTAAATTGAAGAGAAATCTCAGTGATTGTCCTTCCCGGCTGTAATAACACGAGGAGGGAGTATACAGTATTACATTACGGTGGCTTTGTGTGCTGACATTCTGTGTGTGGTCTGACTTACCCGCAGGTGGGCCGCGACCGAGGAGGGAACGCTGCGCCCTCTGAACAATTAGGAGTTGTGTTACTGCTGACAGGTCACCCACCTTCCACCTACCACCGCCTGTCTACTGGTCCTATACCTGTGCTGGGAATATAGCCACCTATATTTGAGAGTATGAGATCAGCAATATATATGTGCACTGATAACATGTGTATATACAGTGCTGTATATATAACCAGGAGATAGAAAAGTGATTATGATAATACTGTATATATACTGTACATTAAAGATATATACTGTAGGTGGGTGATTATAATAATAGCTATATAATCGAGGCCTATAGATAAGTGATTATGAATTTATTTCTATCTATATGGTTTGTGGGTTGGTACACCTCATTGGCCTATGTTACCATCCTAAAGACAGTACGGTATAACAATCCTATAGGCAGTAAGGGGTCATCATCCTCTGGACAGCATGGGAACACCATCCTATAAGCAGTAAGGGGTCATCATCCTCTAGACAGTGTGGGGTCACCATCTTATAAACAGTATGGAGTCATCATCCTATAAAGAGCATAAGGACTTCATGATATAGACAGTATGGGGGTCACCATCCTATAGATAGTATGGCTTCACTATCCTATAGATAGTATGGGGTCATCATCCTATAGACCATATGGGGACACCATTCTATAGACAGTATGGGAGTCACCATCCAATAGATAGTGTGTGTTTGTCATCATCCTATAGACCATATGGGGGTCACCATCCAATAGACAGTATGAAGTCATCATTCTTTGGACAGTAAGAGGTCACTATCCTATAGACAACAGGAGGTCTTCATCATATAAACAGTATGGGGTCACCATCCTATAGAGAGGATGGTCCCCTGAACCATCCTCCACCATCCTATAGACAGTATGGGGTCACTATCCTATAGACAGTATGGGGTCACTATCCTATAGACAGTATGAAGTCATCATCCTCTGGACAATACGGGGTCACCATCCTCTGGACAGTATTGGGTCACCATCCTATAGACAGGATGGTCCTCTGAACCATCCTCCACCATCCTCTGGACAGTATGGGGTCACCAACCTATAGACCATATGGGGTCACCATCCTATAGACAGTATGAAGTCATCATCCTCTGGACAACACAGGGTCAATATCCTCTGGACAGTATGGGGTCACCATCCTATAGACAGGATGGTCCTCTGAACCATCCTCCACCATCCTTTGGACAGTATGGGGTCACCATCCTATAGACAGGATGGTCCTCTGAACCATCCTCCACCATCCTTTGGACAGTATGGGGTCACCATCCTATAGACCATATGGGGTCACCATCCTAGTATAGACAGTATGAAGTCATCATCCGCTGGACAGTACGGGGGTCACCATCCTCTGGACAGTATGGGGTCACCATCCTATAGATAGTATGGGGTCACCATCCTATAGACAGTATAGGGTTTCATACACAGGCAGTATCATGGTGGACACAGGTGATGTCATGGTGTACATAGGCGGTATCATGGCAGACAGAGGTGGTGGTGATATCGGTAAATGAGTTGGCATATTGTCAGTTTCCTGAGCCCGGCAGTTTTAAGTTCTGTTATATGAAATATTTTATGATATCAGACCGGCTGAACCCGTTTCTTGGGGCAATTTGCTGGAATAAATCGCTCTTTAATTGATTCTTCACACTGATAAAACAACTCTGAGCGGCTGTGTTTTGTTAGCTGAGAGCGGCGCACATGGCGGATAGGATGTCCTGAGAGGAGAGGAGAGAGATAGGAGAGAGATAGGAGAGGACAGTGAGAGGAAAGGAGAGGAGGAAAGTGAGAGGAAAGGAGAGGAGGAGAGTGAGAGGAAAGGAGAGGAGGAGAGTGAGAGGAGAGAGAGGGAAAGTGTGAGAGAGAGAGAGAGAGAGAGAAAGAGAGAGAGAGAGAGAGAGGAAGAGAAGAGAAGAGAGAAAGAGGAGAAAGAAAGGAGAGAAAAACAGAGAGGAGAAAGAAAGGAGAGAAAAACAGAGAGAAGAGAAAGAAAGGAGAGAAAAACAGAGAGAGGAGAAAGAAAGGAGAGAAAAACAGAGAGAGGAGAAAGAAAGGAGAGAAAAACAGAGAGAGGAGAAAAAGAGAAAAGAAAAGGAGAGGAAAGGGAAGTGAGAATAGAGGAAGAAAGGAGAGAGGGGAGAGAGAGGACAGAAGGTGAGTCACTCTTAGGGGGTAGAGAGAGTGAAAAGAGAGAGAGGAGAGAAGGGGAGGAGAGTGAGAGAAGAGAGACAATAGAGGGGAGTGAGAAGAATAGAGAGATTGGGAGGGGGGAAGCAG
Source organism: Aquarana catesbeiana (assembly GCF_042186555.1). NCBI lineage: Eukaryota > Metazoa > Chordata > Amphibia > Anura > Ranidae > Aquarana > Aquarana catesbeiana. Next base: position 341,995,397 of record NC_133330.1, read on the forward strand.
AGGGAAGAATAAAAGGAGAGGACATAGAGAAGAGGGAAGAAGAAGAAGAGGAGAGGAGGTATAGGAGAGAGAGAGAGGGGGTGAGGAGAGGAGAGGAGAGAGAGAGAGGGGCAAGGAGAGGAGAGGGAAGAAGAGTAGAGGATATAGGGGAGAGGAAAGGAGAGAAGAGAGGGGGCGAGAAAAGGAGAGAGGGAGGGCGAGGAGAAGAGAGGACAGAAGAAGAGAGGAGAGGAGAGAGGAGAGAGGGAGGGCAGAAGGTGAGACACCATGGGGGGGGGGGGGATTGAGAGAGAGAGATAGAAAGGAAAGATAGAGAGAAGATATATGTCAGGTGAGGGAAAGAGAAGAAAGAAAGTAGAGAGAGAGATGAGATGAGTGGAGAGGAGACAGAAGTTGAGCCACCATTGGGGGTAGAGAGAAGGAGAGAGCGGTAGAGAGGAGAATATAGACAACTTCACTAAATGTAAAGTAAGCGATGACAATCTCATTTCTGGTTTTGTTCCTCTTTGGTGATAAATTTGGTGTTTAGTGAATTGTGACGTTCGATGTGTTGTGTCCCCGTAGGTCCGCCCGCTATGCAGCATTACGGAGTGAACGGATATTCGCTGCACGCAGTCAATTCGCTCAGCGCCATGTACAACCTGCACCAACAAGCAGCGCAGCACGCCCAGCACGCCCCGGATTACCGCCCCTCGGTGCACGCCCTCACCCTGGCCGAGAGACTGGCTGGTAAGAATTATGTGACCTCCAATTTTTAGTGGGAGGAGCGGATGGGATTGGTTCACTCAGAATAGCGCAGGGTTCGTTTTACCGCCAATAAATATTTCTGCAGGATGATGGGCAATGGGGTACGATGAGGATTGCAGATGGCGGTAACACGGGGACAACCAATAAGATTCTTCTCTATTTTCCAATATTAGACATCTGATTGGTTCCTGTGGGTGACACATGGGGGGTTATTTACTAAAGGCAAATCCACTTTGCACTGCAAGTGCACTTGGAAGTGCAGTCGATGTCGCTCCGACGGGAACATGCAAGGAAAATAAAAAGCAGCATTTTAGCTTGCACATGATTGGATGATAAAATCAGCAGAGCTTCCCTCATTTCAGATCTACCCCTCAGATTTAGAGCGACTGCACTTGCAGTGCAATGTGTATTTGCGTTTCGTAAATAACCCCCATTGCTCTTTACAATATAGTGAATTTTCTTTTCACACTGACCTAAAATCCTGCGATTTAGCACCGGCGGAAGCTTTCTGTACTGAGAAGTGAGAGGAGACCTTTTACAGCTGATTGGATGTCAATGTGGATGTCATCTCAGAATTTTACCTCTAAAATATCGAAATAAAGCTGAAAGGTGATCTCCTCCTTTCATCAGTGCCAAACTGTCCAATGAAAGCCTTCCAGGTGCAACCGCGTAGGTGTAAGCCCCGCCCACTTTGAGGCCTGGTGAACATTCTATAGTCAGGAATGATCATTTAGAAGCAGACAGTGAAAACAGCATGAGCGATTAAATATGTGTGTGGCTCCGCCCACTTCCTGTAATTAAATTGGCCCTATTTTATCTTCCAACGGCTGTACATTTCAAGACATCATCTTGGAAGCTCGCTATGGCTCTCAGCATCGCAAACAGCGAAGAAGTCGCACTGCATTCACGGCTCAGCAGCTGGAGGCACTGGAGAAGACGTTTCAGAAGACGCACTACCCAGATGTGGTGATGAGGGAGCGGCTGGCGATGTGCACTAACCTCCCGGAGGCCAGAGTACAGGTACCTACCTCAAGGTTGGGGACATTGGAGGCCAGGTTGCACGTACCTATGTGAGGGTTGAGGTCATAATAGACTATGGTACATGTACCTATCTCAGAGTTGGGGTCATGGAAAGCCAGCTTACATGAACCTACATCAGGGGTGGGGTAATGGGAGTCAAGGGTACAGGTACCTACCTCGGGGGTGGGGTCATGGAAAGCCAGTGCACAGGAATAGGGTCATTGGAGTCACAGATACCTACCTCAGGGTGGGGTCATGTAAGGCCAAAGTACAGGTACCTTTCTAAGGGGTGGGATCATGGGAGGCCAGAGTACAGGTAATTACCTCAGGAGTGGGGTGATAGGAGGCCAGAGTACAGGTACCTAGCTCAGGGTGGGATTATGGGAGGCAAGAATGCAAATACCTACCTCAGGGTTAGGGTCATGGGAGGCCAGAGTACAGGTAATTATGTCAGGAGTGGGGTCATGGGAGGCCAGTGTACAAAGTACCTTCTTAAGGGGTGGGATCATGGGAGGCCAAAGTACAGGTGACTACCTCAGGGGTGGGGTCATGAGGGACCAGAATACAGGTAACTACTTCAGGGGTGGGGTCATGGTGGGACAGAGTACAAGTACCTTTTTCAGGGGTGAGGTCATGGTTTGATAAGAGTCAATACAATGGGGAGTCCTATATCTCAACAGCAATCTGAGACCAATAACTGTGATGAACGTTCCTCATTTATAGCGGTTTACTTCCTTTGCAGGTCTGGTTCAAGAACCGAAGAGCCAAGTTCCGCAAGAAGCAGCGGAGTCTCCAGAAAGAGCAGCTGCAGAAACATAAAGACTCAGAGGCCAGCAACACTGACAGCAAGGCAGACCCCGCCCCCGCAGAGCCGACAACTCCCAGCCATGACTCCACCAAACCACATACTTCTCTGAGTGAGGCCAGCGTGGAGCTAAACCTAACCTTGTCAGAGCAATCAGCCAGCGAATCCGCAGCTGAAGACCAAACCGATAAGGAGGAAGAGACCAAAAGTCCGCAAGAAGACACAAAGACGGAGAAACCTCTGATCTCCGACTCCAAAATTCCAAACTACAAGAGAGCAAGTCCCAAAACAGGTCAGCCTGAGTTCCATCTCTGTATGTGGGACCACGTGGTACATGGGGAAGCCTGATAGGGCCACTTGATGTATCTAAATGTGGAGGCTTTAATTTCACATCCTCACACGGGGCGCCATATTAGACGTGCAGGTGGAACAGTAAGATACATGGGCTCAGCTTAATTTTGGACTTCTGGAAGCGCAGGGGACGTATATGGAAATTAATCTGTATAAAGGAGGATCCTCCATATAGAGGAGGATGCCCCCCCCGACTCCTATCTAGGGCCCCTCAACTCTCTCCTCTCAGTAATGTCTACAGATATAGATTCTGAAAAGTCACCATACACAGCAACTTCCACCCTCGCCATCCAGATCAGGGACTGTGCCCGGGCTGAGAGGAGCATTGTGGGAGGATGATGTCATCATTCTGCAGCAGTAGGGAGGAAATATTTTCCCCAAGGGTCCATACCAGCTACTGGCAGGTCACAGAGTGAGGGATAGCAGGGGCTGAACTGTATGAGACCGTGATAGATTTTTACACTGGCAGGTCACAGAGTGAGGGACAGCGGGGGCTGAACTGTATGAGACCGTGATAGATTTTTACACTGGCAGGTCACAGAGTGAGGGACAGCGGGGGCTGAACTGTATGAGACTGTGATAGATTTTTACACTGGCAGATCACAGAGTGAGGGACAGGGGGGGCTGAAATGTATGAGACTGTGATGGATTGTTACACTGGCAGGTCACAGAGTGAGGGAAAGCAGGGGCTGAACTGTGCGAGACTGATGGATTGTTACACTGGCAGGTCATAGACTGAGGGATAGCAGGGGCTGAACTGTGTCAGACTGTGATGGATTGTTACACTAGCAGGTCACAGAGTGAGGGATAGCAGGGGCGGAACTGTGTGAGACCGTGATAGATTTTTACACTGGCAGGTCACAGAGTGAGGGAAAGCAATGGCTGAACTGTATGAGATTGATGGATTGTTACACTGGCAGGTCACAGAGTGAGGGGCAGAGGGGGATTTAGCTGTGTGTGTGTGACTGTGATAGATTTTTACACTGGCAGGTCACAGAGTGAGGGATAGCGATGGCTGAACTGTGTGAGACTGTGATAGATTTTTACATAGGCAGGTCACAGAGTGAGAGGCAATGGGGGTTGATCTGTGTGCTATACACACATCCTGAGCATAGAGGTTACAGCAGACAGCTGGGTTTACATATTTGAGCTGGCATCTCAGTCCAGGAAGTAGATGTGGCCCTGGATGATGCCTGAACAAAGATGGCTCTGTCCTTCTGGAGAGAAAAAGCAGATGATATGTCAGGGAAGTTTAGAATAATTCATGTTGAAGAATGAAGTGAAAGGTTTCCAGTCTGCAGACATGAATAGGAAATGGACCCCAAGTATGTAGTTGGTTTGACTGTCTTTGGCAATGGCAGAATGCTCGTTGTGTCACCTTTGTCTTGTTTGGAATCTGCGATCTCTGAGTTCCATCTTGTTTGTATTGCAGAGTCTCCGGTCAGCTCCTCGATGGCGGCCTCCTCCAGCAGCTGCCTTCCTCCGACTCACTCGTACTCCTCGTCTCCTCTCAGCCTCTTCCGCCTGCAGGAACAGTTCCGCCAGCACATGGCTGCCACCAATAACTTGGTCCATTACTCTTCCTTCGACATGGCCAGCCCCCCCACTATGCCCTACCTAGGGATGAACGTCGGCATGGCGCCGCTCAGCTCTCTGCACTGCCAGTCCTACTACCAGTCCTTGTCTCATGCCCAGCAGGTCTGGTCCTCCCCCATGCTGCAGACCTCCGGGGCTCTTCCCAACCTCAACAGCAAGACCACCAGTATTGAGAACTTGAGGCTGAGAGCCAAGCAGCATGCCGCCTCACTGGGCCTGGACACCTTACCCAACTGAGTGCGGGTGACTGGCGGCATTAGCCCCATGGACTTGCGTGACGCCATTCCATGTGTGGAGCCGGCGGAAGAGCCGACCCCGGCAACCAGAGGAACCTCCGGACATGTCATTGGAGACGGTGTCATTCTGTGAATGTATCGATGTGTCGTGTCACCATTGTCCAACCCCACCATGCTACCTACGTGTTTCTTGTGACTGGACACAACCTGTAATCTTATCTATCGTTATTGTGAAAATTTGCACTAAACCTCTGCGTGGCGCCATACATGAACGTTCCTCCCTTAAAGTGACATTCCACTTGGCTTTGCAGGTCATCGGCTGAACGTTGTCCTCCGCCATTCGGGGGTGACCTCTGACCCTTTATTCATTCCCCTTATTTTCTGGGAAGTGAAGCGGACATCGGCGCTCAGGTGTTCAGGGTTAAACGCTGCAGTACAGAGACTTATGGAGAACCAGGTTCATACTACATGGAAGGAATATTCCCCGGTGTGCCGGTGAAATAGGCGGAATTGCCCTTGAAATGTGATGCAGCCATGTAGCTGCGCGGAGTGTGATAGCGGTGAGCGTGAATTGGTCCCGGGTGACGGATCCAGAAGTAATGTACAGAGAAGTGCCCCGGGGTGGTGCAGAGGTTACGCTGTTTATAATGTCTTCCAAACCCTCAGCTTCCCTCGCCTGATCGAAAAAAAAGAGCTTTATATATATATGAGAGCTGAGCGGCCTGCCGCTAAAAAAACGCCAAGCCCCTCAATGAAAACCCCAATCTAGATAATTGTAGAGTGTCAGCTCCTCCGGCGTAGGGACTCCCCATCCTTTCCCAGCACCAGAAACACAGACTGGCCCATCTTACCCTATTATAGAAGAGTTTATACAGCGTCTTCCCCGAGACTGGACGCCATCTGATGCCAATTCGCGCTCTTCCTCTACACCAGCAGATTAGCGATCTTCTCCCTGTACAGACCATTCCCCCCCCCCCCCCCCCCCCCATTGTACGTTTTATTGTATTTATAAATGAATGTGTACAGACGGGCTCCACCCATAAAGACGGATCTCCGCTGTAAATAAAAATGATCAGAAATGGCGTCGCAGTCTCTGCGTTTATTTACGACTTTTGGTCAAAATGAAATAAAACCGCTGATGTCCGCTCCGGTGTTCTCGTCTCTTTCTGATGGAATTTGGGAGGATTTGTTCATAAAAAAAAAGGCGAAACATCGGCAACTCTGCTCCTTGCAGTGACCAATCAGATTCCATCTTCTCTTATTTAATCGGTCACTCGGGGAAGAGCTGCTCGACTATTAACTCTTTTTCTGCTCCGGTACTTTATACATTGCTCCCTTATCGTGGGGGTGGGGGGGGTGGGGTGTCATAAAAAAAATTTAATAATAAAAATCATCATTATCATCTTTATAAAAAATAATAAAATATTATTATAATGAAAATAATATATTAATAATATTATTAATATTATTATTATTATTATTATTAATAATAACTATTATTATATAATGTTATAAAAAATATATATTTTACATCATACTTATTATTATTATTAAAACCACTGATGTCAGCTCCGGTGCTCTCATCTCTATCTGATGGAATTTGAGAGGTGTTCATAAAAAAAGGGGAACATCGGCAAATTCTGCTCCTTGCAGCGACCAATCAGGTTCCATCTTCTGTTTTTTAATCGGTCACTCAGGGAAGAGCTGCTTGACTATTAACTCTTTTTCTACGCCAATAGTTTATACATTGCTCCCTCATGGGGGGGGTCATAAAAAAAAAATAATAATCAAAATCATCAATATCATCTTCATAAAAAATATTAAAATAATATTATAATTAAAATAATATATTAATAATAACTATTATAGAATGTTATAATAAAAATAATATTTTACATCATACATATTATTAATATTATCATTAATATTACCAATAATAATACTAATAATATGTTGTTTTAATTATAGAATTAAATATTATTATTGGTATTATTGTATATTAAAATAATATTTACAATAAGAATTTAAAAAAATATACGTATGTATATGTGTGTGTGTGTATATGTATGTATGTATATATATGTATATATATATATATATATATATGTATGTATGCATGTGTGTGTGAGTATATATATATATATATATATATATATTTAACTATTATTATTACTGCTATAATTAGCAGTAATTAACCCCTGACTGTCTGACAATCATTGGAATGATCTGTTGTTTAGTGTTGGTGTTATCTGTTCACCAACACTAAACACTAAAATATCAGTTCCGTGTGGGGGAGGGGAAGGTGTCACAGAGACATCAGATGACAATAAAGATTGGATGAGGTTATGATTGTCCATGTGTGGTCTCTTCCAACTTTCCAGACCACCCTGCACTGACTGACCAGGCAGACTGGATTATTCCGGCTGCTGAGTCATGTTCCTCGGGGGTGGAGCTGGTGTATATAAACATGAAGGTTTGTCATGTGGGAGAAGTAGAGGTCAGATCCTCTGGCTGCGGTTCCATGTCGGGGGGTTCCTCACATTGTCAGACATAGCACTTCTGCCACATGTCGGACCTTCCAGATTGCCGGTCAAGGCTGACAGACACGTCGTAGAGCTAAATTCCTCCTCTGGTTTCTGTTCTAAGATAATCGCAGAGCTGGATTCTATATGTATACAATGCCCCACGGGGGGGGGGGGGGTCAATCCACATACAGAAGATTTCTTGCTCATTATGAGATGTCATTGTTGTTTTATCTGGTGGGACAATGACCATAGAAGGAAGAGCTGCCCCTAGGCACAGGCCTACAATGCCTAATGGTAAATCCAATTTCCCTTTGACACAAGCCTCTGACAGTGTCATATTTCACCATATTTAGAGGAACCTGCACTGCAGCCATGAGACTGTACATCACCTAGAATGGATGCCATCTCCTGACTCAATATGGCTTCCTCACCGCGGGGATCTATAGATATAACCTACAATCCGCTACATGAGATCCGCCCCTCATATGGGAATGAAAACAGAATGATAAATATTGGAAGATTTCAGTTATGCCTGGAGTAAGACCAGACAGTGCTCATGATACATTCTGTCCTCACAGATTTGTCATTATGAAGTCTTTTACATTTCATTGATGACCAATTATAACAATTATCTCACAAAGAGTAAAATTAATGTAATACCGATATTAGATGATCAATAGACGGATCCCCTC